>NC_012873.2:34657605-34703822 GCF_000003195.3 Sorghum bicolor
TCTCCAAATTTCCCCCCAGCTCTTAAGAAAAATTAAGTGTATATTTTCTATTGCGCCGGTGGGAAATTTGGAGAAGTCGCGGTGTTGGCAGCACCGGACGCTGGTCCAGAGCGTCCGGTGTGGTGTCAGTCTGTGGCTTAGGTGTGCAGAGCGCACCGGACGCTGGCACCGGACGCTGGGCGGTTACTGTTCGAGCGTCCGGTGGTGTGTGACGTCAGCGAGTGCGCGCAAGGAGTTTCTGACCGGTGAGCACCAGACGCTCAGGGTGCGTCCGGTGGCTCGCGTCCGGTGACCATGCGAGTTTGTAGAGCTCTCTACGCATGGGTCCAGTGTGCACCGGACCACGCAGTAGAGCGTCCGGTGGTGTTGTGAAGGCGCGCGTGCGTAGTAGCCATTGGCGGCAACGGTCGTGTTCAAATGGCTAGTGACACGTGGGTGATGCCTGAGCACCGGACGCTAGGGGTTGAGCGTCCGGTGGCTCCCTGTGAGCGTCCGGTGCCCTCGTGTTTTGCCCAGTGAAGGGGCAACGGCTAGTTTAGCCCTTGGGGCTATAAATAGGAGTGGTGGCCGGCCTTGGCTGGCGCTGAGCACCCTTGGGACTTAGTGTCCATGCTTGGGGAGTGCTAGTAAAGCCTCTAACTCACATATGCTTGATAGTGATCATCCGATTGTGTGAGTGAGCGATTCTAGTCCGTTGCTTTGAGAGATTGCATCGAGTGGCACTAGGTGTTCGTGTTGCAAGCCAGTGGTGCTTGTTACTCTTGGAGGTTGCCACCTCCTAGACGGCTTGGTGGCTTGTGACTCTATCGAAGCACGCAAGGAGATTGTGCGGTGCTCCGGAGAAGAGATTGTGAGGGGTACGGTGCTCACCTCGCGGGGATCGTGAAGAGCAACTCTAGTTGAGCGAGACGTGAAGAGCGACAAGTGGTCCGGTCGGGTCAAGTGCTAGAGCTTGTGGTAAGCACTCCACGTGGGAGAGTGTGACTTGCGGGTCACCACTAGCAAGAGGACCGGCAGCAACCCTGGAGCTTGTCTCAACGGGGACGTACCTTGGTGGCAACCAAGTGAACCTCGGGAGAAAATCATCGTGTCAACTTTGTTCTTCCCGTTGGTTTGCAAGTCCCTAACACGAGCTTGTATATCCTTTCATATACTTGTGCTTGTGTAGTTGCTCTTGTAATTAGTTAGCTTGTGTAGCTTTCTAGTTACCTTCTTGCTTGTGTAGCTAGAAGTAGTTCCCCTTGCGTGACTAATTTGGTTTGTGTAACCTTGTTAGTCACATTGCTTAGTTTGTGTAGTTAAGTAAGTTGCGCTCTCTAATTTGGCATTGGTTGCCTTGTTTTTGAGCTTGCTAGTGAGCTTAGGCTTTGTGCGCTTTGCCTCACTAGTTTGTGTAAGAGCTCCCCCGGTTTGCAAAGTACTAGTTGCATAGGTTTGTGTGACCTTGCTTCTAGAATTAGTTAGCTAAGCTCTTGCTAAGGTAGCACCTTGTTTTCTTGTTTAGGTTCTTTTACAAGGTGCTAGAGAACTTAGATAGAGGGGTGTAGTCTTGGCTAGGCCGATAGATTTAATTCCGCATTTGTTTCGGTTAGCCGGTGCGATAACTTTTAGAAAGGACTATTCAACCCCCCTCTAGTCCGCCATCTCGACCCTTTAGTGTCCCAGTTTGTCTTTTCTGAAAATTTGGGGTTGTGAAGTTTATGTCAAATGACTTATATCAGATAAACTAACACCCAAATCAGACAAGTGCTTTTTCGTGGGATACCCAAAGGAAACTTTAGGGTATTATGTCTATAACCAGACAGAGGGCAAAGTGTTTGTTACTTGAAATGGTGTTTTCTTAGAGAAAGAGTTTCTCAAAAGGGAGAAAAATGGACAGAAGGTTTATCTTGAAGAAGTTCAAGATGAACCAGTTGGGAATGACTCTACGAGCGATGCTAACATAGCAGAAAATGTTGAGACGCCCGTGGTAGTAGAAACACCACCACAACCACGAAGATCAGCAAGACTTCTCAAATTGCAGGGGGAATTGTTATTGTTAGACGATGACGAACCTGTAAATTATGCAGAAGCAATGATGGATCTAGAGTCTGAGAAATGGCAAAGTGCCATGAGATCCGAGATAGATTCCATGGGAGACAATCAAGTTTGGAATTTGGTTGATCCGCCTGATGGGGTTAGACCCATAGAGTGTAAATGGATCTATAAAAAGGAAAAGGATATGGATGGAAATGTTCACATCTATAAAACTTGACTTGTCACAAAGGGTTTTAGGCAAGTTCAAGGAATTGACTACGACGAGACTTTCTCGCCAGTGGCGATGCTTAAATCTATCTGGATCATTCTAGCAATTGCTACATATTTTGATTATGAGATATGGTAGATGGATGTTAAAACAACCTTTCTAAATGGAAATTTGGAAGAGGACGTGTATATGATACAGCCCAAAGGTTTTGTTGATCCTAATAATGCTAGAAAAATATGCAAGCTTAAGAAATCCATTTATGGATTAAAGCAAGCATCTTGGAGTTGGAATATTCGTTTTGATGAAGTGGTCAAAGGTTTTGGCTTTCATCAGAATGAAGAAGAACCTTGTGTTTACAAGAAGGAAAGTGGGAGCGCTGTTGTATTTCTGATCTTATATGTGGATGACATATTATTGATTGGGAATGACATTCCAATGTTGCAATCAGTAAAGACTTCACTGAATAATAGTTTTTCTATGAAGGATTAGGAGAAGCAACATGCATTTTGGGCATTAATATCTATAGAGACAGGTCCAAAAGGCTAATAGGATTAAGCCAAGATACATATATAGACAAGGTGTTGAAACGGTTCAACATGGAACATTCTAAGAGAGGGTTCTTGCCTATATCATATGGTATACGTTTTAGCATTAAGCAGTGTCCTTCATCAGATGAAGAGCGCAAACACATGAGTAAAGTTCCATATGCTTTGGCAATTGGTTCCATCATGTATGCCATGATATGTACTCGCCCAGATGTCTCATATGCTCTAAGTATTGCGAGCAGGTACCAGAATAATCCAGGTGAAAGTCACTCGACACTTGTTAAAATCATTCTTAAGTACTTGAGAAGGACTAAAGATGTGTTCCTAATCTATGGAGGTGAGGAGGAGCTCGTTGTAAATGGTTACACCGATGCTAGCTTCCAAACTGACATAGATGATTCACAATCTCAATCAGGTTTTGTGTTCACGATAAATGTTGGTGCAGTAAGCTGGAAAAGTTCCAAGCAGGCGACAGTGACTGATTCTACAACAGAGGTCGAGTACATCGCAGCTTCTGAAACTGCGAAGGAAGGTGTTTGGATGAGGAGGTTCCTCATTGAGCTTGGTGTGTTTTCGAATGCATCGAGCCCATTGAATCTACATTGTGACAACAATGGGGCGATTGCATAGTCTAAGGAGCCTAGGAATCACCAGAAGAACAAACATGTGCTACAGATGTTTCACCTCATTCGAGAGTTCATTAGGCGAGGTGAAATTAAATTGTGCAAGATACATACAGATTTGAATATTATAGATCCTTTGATAAAGGCTCTTCCATAGCCTAAGCATGAGGCACACTTGAGGTCTATGAGTATTAGATATCTTAGAGATTAACTCTAGTGCAGGTGGAAGACTATTGGGAATATGCCCTAGAGGTAATCATAGAGATGATGATATTACGATTGTATCCATGACATATATTATGAGTTCAGTGAATATCCATTATAGACAAACTTGTATTGATTAACAATTATGTGAATTGTTTATGAAACTCTTTTACTTGTATGGTTATTCTAAAGTTGTCCCTGATCAGAGTTCATGTAAGGATACACATGAACATTAGATTAGCACATGTATTAGTTGATGACTTTGTTTCACAAGTCATAGACATAGAGATGTCAAACTAATAATGTGGGCACATGTATGATATGGGGCTGGACTGACCCAACATGAGATGTTCTGATAATCTCTTTTTACATCATGTATGTTATGTCCTTAGACCTGAGATTGTCGTATGTTCTCAAGATGTGAAATGACCTACTTAGGGACTGTTAAACGCTACTCCGTTACAGGGTAGTTATAAAGGTGGTCTTCGAGTTTGTCGGAGAACATGCTATAAGACATAGATGATCAAGATGGAACTTGCCTCTCTCTATGTGAGAGAGATATCACTGGATCACTCAAGTGATTGGATCAACAAATGCATGGTTGTGCTTGGGTTAAGTGTTAACCCACGAGTTGGACCAAATATCGTGTGGCAAGGGAATAACATGTATATGTATGTAGTGGTTCATCTGATATGATCTTTGCATACATATAGGAGTTGTCACACCTTGCTAGAGGCAGTTGTCAACTATTGGGCGAGTAGGAGTACTCGGCCCATGTCTATATGCACGTGAACCCATAGGGTCGCACGCTTAAGGGGCTAGAAACCTATTTCGGGTTGGACCCGAATTAGACAAGGCTTAGGGTTTCTAATTGGGCCCTGACTTAGGGCTAATTGGAGGATGCCTATATAAGAGAGGGAGGGGGCACGGCCAAGGTTCATCCCACGCCATCAGGCAGCCTCCGTCGCTCACCCACGCTCGCACCTTTTTGCTCCTCGCGGACCTAGTAGTCCGGAGGCGCAACGCTTCTTCCCCCCACGTGTGGGATACCTCAAAGGTGCTGCATCTGGAGCACAAGGATGAACTGCGGGAGAGGGATTGGTGTGGTGGATGACCACGCAACTGCACGGCACTGCTACTACACACACAACTACACCGAGTCGCTTCCGCTGCATCTGCTCGTCTAGTGGTAATCCCGTGATCTATAACTTGCAGTTGATCCTTGTTTATGAGGTTGAAATTTTTGTTTCCTAGCTAGCGTACCGTCCTCATAATCGATCAATTATATGCTTGTTATAAATCAGTTGATTGGGGTTTATGAATGCTGAAGTGAGGTTTTAATCTCATATTATGAAAGATGTTCGCAATTGTTGAAGGAGTTTAAGGATTTCCGTCTGGAACATATTCCCCAATTACATAATGAAGAAGCCAATCAGCTTGCTCAACACGCATCAGGTTATCAGCCTATCCTAGATGTGCTCACATCGGCAATCAGTGTCGATGATTGGAGAACAAAAATCATCAATTACTTGTATGACCCCTCTGAGAAAGTTGAAAGACGCATTAGATTTCAAGCCACCAAGTATGTACTCCTTGATGATGAGCTATATTTTTGTACTTTGGATGGAGTTTTACTCAGGTGTCTTGGTGGTGATGAGTCCAAAAGTTTGATTGGTGAAATTCATGAGGGAGCATGTGGAGCACATCAATCGGCTTTTAAAATGAAGTGGATGATTAGAAGGAATGGATATTATTGGCCGACCATTGTCGAAGATTGTTTCAAGTATTCCAAAGGATGCCAAGGGTGTCAAGGGTTTGGCAATATTCAAAGAGCACCTGCATCAACCATGAACCCTATCATTAAACCCTAGCCGTTCTGTGGGTGGGCTATTGATCTAATCGGTCAAATTTATCCGCCATCGAGCAAAGGGCATAAATTTATACTTGTTGCCACCGATTATTTCACTAAGTGGGTTGAAGCAATTCCTTTGAAAAGGTGACATTGGCTAACATGATTGAGTTTGCAAAGGATCATATTATCTACCGATTTGGTATTCCTCAGACGATTACTACCGATAAAGGTACTATGTTTACATCGGGGGAGTTGGATGAATTCTCAATCGGTATGGGAATTAAGGTTTTAAATTCTTCTCTTTATTATGCTCAAGCTAATGAGTAGGCCGAAGCTTTTAACAAAGGGATCATTAAACTTATCAAGCATAAGATTGAAGAAAACCCTAAACGATGGCATACGGTGTTAAATGAAGCCCTGTGGTCCTATCGGATGGCATGTCATGGTGCAATTAAAGTGTCACCTTATCAGCTGGTATATGGGCACAATGTAGTATTACCTTGGGAAATTAAAACTGGCTCTAGGCGGATATTCTCTCAGGATCACTTAACTACCGATGATTATACTACTCTGATGAATGATGAGTTAGAGGATTTGGTAGGAAATCAGTTGAAAGCTTTGGTTAGCATTGAGGAAAATAAGAAGAGGGTGGCCTGGTGGTATGATAAAAAGGTGAAAAACAAAAAATTTGCTAATGGAGAGTTGGTTTGGAAGTTGATTTTACCGATTGGGACTAAAAGTTCGAAGTTCGGTAAATGATCTCCTCATTGGGAAGATCCCTATCGAACAAGTCGATCTGCTCCTGCCAATGCATATATCCTTGAAACCCTCAAAGGGGTTGAATTTTCCAGAGCATTAAATGGAAAGTATTTGAAGAAGTACTACCCTAGTATCTGGGTCGATGCATAAGAAGTTTAAGTTGCGGATAACAATCCTATCGGCTGTACAAAATTCTAGTGTTTGTGAAAGAACTGGTGCAACATATTGCCGATGAAGAAATTTACAAATTTAGCAGAGTCTGGATAGCCGATATTGCATGTAGACGAATCTGGTTGGCTTCCTCTATCTCTTTGGTATCTTCATCGGCTGAGCCTTCCACTGGCTTGAGTTTCTTCTTCATTAGCAGGGCTTTGCGGGCTTAAGAGTCCCTAACTTGCTGGAGACCTTTAATCTTATCGGGCAGCTGGCTTTCTTCTTGCTTAGCCTAAGTCAATGCTTCTTCGACCTATTTGAGTTCTGCTAGCAGAGCTTCTCTCTTTGCCGACAGATCTGAAATCTTTTGCTTCAATTCAGCACCTGAAGCTTGCAAATTGCCAATGCTTTTGTGCTTCTCATCGGCGACGTGCTTTACTTGTAGCTTTTCTTCTTTGAGCTGGGCTTGGGCAGCTCTATCGGCAAGGTGTTGAGTGGCCTTTTGATATTGAAGTTGGCGACTCTCCAGATAGGCAGCTTGGAAAAGCACTTCTTCAACATTGGCTAGGACTTGACCACGGAGTGTCTTGAGATAGCTTTTGCTGGGTCAGAATCATCCACCAGTTGAGTTGTATCTTGCTGCAATAAACCCAACAGATCCTTCAGCTTGGACTTGATTTCCGCCGATATTACCCCAAGCAACAGTGAAGAGCTTGCTTCTTCTCCTTCATCATCAGAAATCTTGATGGCAAAGGAGAATAGGCTGTCGGGAGAATCCTGCTCCTAAGGAAGAGAGAGGGAATGAATCGGTTAGAAGTAAGCATGAATGTTGCAAATACAAAAATCAGTTGAGTCAGATAGCTTACTTGTTTTAGGGCAATTTCTTGCCTTTGGCTAGAGGATGTGATCTGGGTTGTGTCTTGGGGAGTATCGGCTGGGTCTACCGATGGAATGACTTCAGCTACGAAATCGGTTAATGCTGAGTATAGCAAACAGTTATCAGATGAAAATTCTTGAAATATGATAGCCGATGACATACCTTGTGTAGGGATAACGATAATCTGTTCGGAGGCAATGACCGATGACATGCCCTGATCGCTTGGATCAACTGTTTGTTTGGGTGCATCAGCCGGTTTGGCTTGACTGTGAGGTGGTAGTTGAGGGGGAGAAGATGGTGCAGCCTTCTATCGCTTTGGTTGGGCCTTGGTATCTTTTGTGGCCTTCGTTTGGCTTGGGCCTTGGTGGCTGTTGGCTGGGGGGCCATCGGCGCCCGATGATTGGATATCCTGAGTTCTTTTCAATGTATCGGTTTGTTGCTGCAAGATAAATATAAGGCATGATATTTTGCAAAGATCAAATAGGAACAGAGACATATCTTTAAAAGTTCATCAAGAATCGTAATGATTGATACAAGAAAAATTATCGATGATGTTCCAGTAGCGGCCGATACACCCTGAAAAGATAGTGTAAGTATGGGCTAAAGTCGACATAAAATAATTGAGGGTTTTTACCTTGAAAGCTTGTGCTATGGTGGCAGCTGTGTCCGATGGAGAGGCCTTTGAACGTTTGGTAGTCATTTTCTTGAAACGAGCTCCTCGGTGCATCAGAGCTACCAGGGTGGGAGCATTGTGACCGATGAAAGAGACTAGGGACACTGGTCGAAGATCGAACGGCCGCCTGCTTCTACTCATCGATGGTGCTGGGTCATCAACCTGTCAGATAGAAGAGTCAGTTGCCGATGAGGTTAGAAGTAAAGAAAAGACTAAGTGTTGGGAAGAGACTTACTGTGTCATCAAGAATCTTGTGCTCGGGGTCGATCATGTTCCGATATATGTGGGCCGATACAGCGAACAATTGTCCTTTCCATTCTTGCCACCATGATTTATACGACTCGGTAATGAAGATGGTCGGTACCCAGTTGGATAGATCGATATCTGTAGTGTCGGCATCAGGAGGGAGCTGAGCTACCCTGATCCAGTCAAGACCACTGGTAATTGTTTCCCTTGGTTTGATCACATCAGCATAGCAAAAGCTTGATCGGCAGTTGACCGAAGGCCAATTGATAGGCTAATGCCAATGGGTTGTAAAATTCATAAGTGGCACTAGTATTTTTCCTACTACCGAAAGTGTTCATTGGGATTGCCCTTGGAGTGATGATGGCCATCATCAGGTCATTGTATTTGTTCAGTGCTTCATCGGCAGGACGGAAAAGGAGGGGGAATCTGGAGTCCTCATCGACATAGGGCATCCAAGCGCGATGATCCCTGGAAAGGCCATTGTAGAGAGTCTAGAAGAATCTGCCGATCTAGTTTTCATTTGCTTTGGTCCCAGGGAGGACTATGATTGCTTCACCAAAGTTGAGGGGCGAGCGGGTTGCCGATTCATCCTCTGCCAACTCATGATCTTCAGCGATGTCTCATGGGAATTGCTGAGTGAAGAAGTTCTACTGCAGACGCTTGTGCATATGGGCATTTAGCCACATATTGATGAACCACCAGGGGCCTCCCAAATTGCTGATGGGCTCCTAGCAGGAGTTTCTCAGTCACTTGGTGAAGGAGATGGTAAGTGCAGCCTAGGAGGTATCGGCCAAGAGGGAATCTGGAACCATTGGCCAGTGACTCGGCTGCTGTGAGGTAAACGCAAGTTGGCCCTACTGATCGGCCATAGAACATAAATTTGTCCAACCACATATTCAAGAAGATAGCATGCTCTCTCTGGCTGACCGATCTAGTTTGCTGATATTTCTGGACATATCCTGTCCAACCACCAATGTTACGGGTGTCTACTTTGTAATCGAACTTTCTATTGAAAAGGCTACCATCATCAGCAGTTGAAATGTCTAAACCTGTGAGCATGTGCACATTGGCAAGGGAGGGGGAAGCTGGGCCGTGACCAAACATGAAAGCATTAAGGGTGTCCGACCAAAAATAAGCGGCTGCTATCATCATAGACTCATTTTTCTCCATATCGGCAATGGAGAGCCTGATGCACTAGTCTAGCTTGCATTCTGCCTAGTATACTTCGTTGGCCCCACTAACCCTCATAAACCAATTCTTCCATACTTTAGTGGTTTTTGGCCAGGATCCGAAAGTATCTTTCCACAGATCAAAGGAAAAGTTCTCGGCTCTAGATGGGATTCTGTTGGTTTCTGTGTTTATCATATCGGTTGGATCCGGGTTGCCCATCAAGCCCAAGCATTGGATGTGGGGTTGATCATTTGGAATAACTATTTTATCGCTCAGTTCCAAAGTTTGGGGGATCAAAGAAACAGAAGAAAAGAAAGGAAAAATACTGAGTACATGAACTTGCGAGAATAACAGGAACTGCAGTAAAAAGGGGATGAATACGGGATTGACCTCAGGGACATTGAAGTTGATTGCCATTCCTTCTGAGCAAGATGAGGATGAGGCCAAGAGCTCAAAGATTCTGCCGCAAAAGGTTCTTGCTAGTTCAAGATGTGTGCTTGCTCGTCGAGATCACCGCCGGAGGGAGTAGGTCTTGGAGATGGAAAATTGTGAGGTAGAAGATGAGTGCCTAGAAGGGATGTATTTATAGGTTGAGCCAAGCAAGGGCATTTCGGACATATCTCCTTGCCGTACGCGTAAAATCAAGGTTGTTCAGGTGGATATGGTAACTGTTCGCACAACAATCAAGGGATTGTATTGGTGATTTGATGGCAAGTAATCATGGTTTTGGGAGATATTCCGATGTATGGAATAATTTAGTTGATCGGCGGTATGTTCCAACGCTAGACTTTTGCTGATGGACTGTTACCCTTGATCGGGATAATGGTGGTTGGAAGATTGTGCGATAAGGTGCGACAGTCAAGGCTGGATTTACTCAGATTTGGCAACAAATTTTTGTCAAGGAGATAATTATGGTGATCATTATCTGAGTAAATTTCAGAGCATTAATGATTTTATACTCCGAAATTGGGGGGCATGTGTTGACACCGTTTTTTGGATACGAGTCAAGATGATTAAGAAAGACCAATCGACAATGGGGAGATTATTGTATTGCGTTAGCAGAGAAGTGCCGATGGGATCAGCCAATAAAGATTAGTGCCGATAGGTCTTTATTAGTGTAAATTCAATCGGTAAAAGGGTTCTCTTAGTGTAAATTCAGAATAAGGTCAGGAATAGTGTTTGCCGATTCAACGATTGTTGCCACTAGAACTTATTGTTGACGATGCCAATGAAGATATGGAGACTACTGCTGATGAAGTTTGAAGACTATAGGGGCATGCCGATGAAGCAAGAGCCGATGGAGGTTTCATCGTAATTGAAGCGGATACAGAAATAGATAGGTGTTATTTTCTATATTTATTAGAATATGCCTTATGTAAGAGTCCTATTTTGTTCAGAATTAGATCCTACCCATGTCAGGTTGTAACTCTCTAGGATAGGATATAAATATGGACCAGAAGGCCATGTAAAAAATCAGTCAATATCAAATACAAGTTTACTCCTACTTTTGCATCTACTTTTCGATAACTTTGTCAAGTTGCATACTTTTCTTTTTATGAGTTCTCATCGATTCGGCGAGTTACACTCGACGATTCTCGAGTTCCGTGTGAACACCTCTTGGCCATGACATCCGGGCGCATCGCTGTTGTTGGGACCAAAGTGTTCAAATCTTCATCTTTGTCGATTATTAGGTCAAATCGACTAGCACGTCTTGACGTCGAAATCGGGTATTAGCCTTTTGTGTTTGCAGCTCTATTTTTGCATTAACAATGACATTATTAATGCCTCAGTGAGATCCATAAATACAATATATTAAGAGACTTGAGGGTGTCATACAATTAAGCTCTAAGTTTTATTTCGAAAACTTGCAAAACTTGGAATATTAGTATTGTGAAGAATTTGAGACATCATGATTGACTTGATTGTTCTATCTTTCGATTACTCAAAACTTATGCAAAAACGGTAAAGCTCCATGGTTAAAAGTAAAATGGGTAAGTCTGAAAGTTAGACTAGAGGACAATTTATGTTTAAAAGCAAGTGTACTTAAAAAAATGAAAGTATTGTAGCAACTCTTGATCCAAGTTTATTAATTAGACTTGGGTTGTTTGCCAAGGGACAGGCAAAAGGTATGCTTGGGGGAATTGTTGACGGTCGATAACGTCAATATTTATTAGAACTTTAGACACAAGGGAACACATGAAAACACACTAGTCTAGGGTTTTATCTGATAATTTCCACAAGTTTTGCATATTCTATGTTTTCCAGGGTGAATTTCAGAAAAGCTGAAAAGAGGGATTCTGTGCAAAATAAACACAAAACTTATCCGCCATGAAAAACATCACGATAAGACTCAGGAAAGATTGAGAAGGCACCCGAAGCAACGGGGGGCCTAGCGGCTACCAGGTGGGGCCGGCCGGCCCCACCATAGCGTCGACCGACGCCCCCCTAGGGTTTCTGGCCGTCACCTTCTGGAAGCTTCCTCCACATGCCTCATTTGATACATCTCGGCCCTTGGTTAAGTCGGTTTGATCCTACGGCGCACGTCGATCCCACCGGGATATAAATAGAGGGGCAAACCCCCCCCCCTCCCTAGAGGCATTCTACACCCCGGCGCTTCATATTCTCTACACAATTAGGGTTAGGGTCCCTCTAGTTGATCTAGTTCTAGTTTATCTAAATCTAGTTCATCTAGATGTAGCAATTAGGACTAGTTCTTCTAGATCTAGTCTTATTTTGGGATTAATTAGAGAGATTGAGTAGAGGAGTAGAGATTCTGGAGGAGTTCCGGCCTGTCGGTGCTTCTTCGTGGCTATATTCGTCTAGATCCAGTTACCTCGCCCGGAGCTATGTTCTGAGGTACTTTTGTACTTACCATTCCAATCTAAGTAAGCAACTAATTCTTATTCGTTCTTTGGTTCACAACTCATATAGAGTGCTTTGATCTTGGTAATTTCTTGGTTGAAGTAGTATTTCGTAGTGTAGACGTGGTGCCTAGGCTAGGTTTACTTGTGGATGTCCCCTAATCAGCCGGATAGTGGTAGCTCGCGTAGGTGACTTTATAGCTACATTGATTCATCTGTAGTCTACTTCCCGTTGATAGGACTGATAGGCTTATAGGTGTCTGGTAGGAGATCACTTTGTTTCTTCTCATATTCGGGTTATTTGCCCGATAAGACGATATTATACAAAGTTTACCGCAGTCAGAACCAGAGTGCATTAGCTATTTCCTTTTTCTTGACATGATCTAGCCTAATTGTAGGGTTAAGTCTATATACTTGGTCATCATCATAGCTGTTCTCTATGGATACGATACTTAAAACCTTCGGGTAAAATGTGACACTGGTATGATATTTGTGCGCTTGCGGATAATCCTAGCATCTTTGGAGCCGTTGCCGGGATAGGGTTTATCTCTATTTTTGGTAATGACGTTAGAAGTGTCAACAATAAGTTTTAAATTTTTTTGTAAACTAATTAAAATAAAAAACCATAATATCACTATTTCTCTAACAAAATCATTAAATATGGTAGACATAATAGTAATGAAAAGTTAATTTTTAGAAAACTAATTGTAGTTGCTATCATTCAAATATTCAAACGATCAAGTGATTGGAGTTTAAAATAGCGTAGAATTAATAAAATAAAAAACAACATATATAACACTAGGAAATGTCATATGCCACTGCTAATGTTGAGAAGATGAAGCTAGTGACCTCTTAACAAGTCGATGACGGCGTAGAAATGATGAAATGAATCATATAGCCGGAGATGAGAGCAAGAACAAGCAAGAACAAATGAAGAACACAACAAAAGAATAAAGATCGGGCTCGGCCAGAGGAAGAAGAAGAATTCAAATATGGGGAAGGATATTTAATCCCGGTTCCAATTACCAACCGGGACTAAAGTCTAACATTTTGTCCCTGCCTGATCCTGGTTGGTGTTACTAATCGGGACTAAAGGCTGGGCTTTAGTCCCGGTTGGGGAGACCAACCGGGACTAAAGGTCCTTTCTGCCGAACTCTGACACATAACCGTTGGGCAGGGGATTTTTAGTCTCGGTTGGTCTCACCAACCAGGACTAAAGATGGTTTTTTCCCGAACACTGATTAGACCGAGACTATTGTTGGTTTTGGACAAGTAATCAAAGGGCTATTCTGTACTAGTGTACAGTTCATCAGAGAACACCCAGTCCAGAATATTTATGAGGTTCAGCTACGATTTGTGCGCATCCATGTGGAGGATTGTTCAATCAACACACACACGGTTCAGGTGGCGCGCGCGATGCGCCGGTAATCAAAGATTACGTGGATTTGAGGACTAGCTCGAGACCGAAGAGAATGCACGGTTGATGGATGAATGAACCCATGGATTAGAGGAAAAATAATACAGTCTACTTGTTGTTGGTTGTAAGTTTTTTTTTTAGCTTTTTCCCAGCCTACCCGTAATTAGTTATTTATTATTAATACATGACCTACTTATCTCTCTCATAGTTTTTTTTGGCTCCTATGTCTAAGCTGGCTGTAATCTTATATAGTCTTATAATAGCAAATATTATAGTGACTTGTAAGCCGGCTAAATGCTGAGGTAGAGGAGAGAGAAGAAGCAGGCTGTAGAATAGTGCTAACGTATGTATGTATATATATATAGGGGAAATTCCTTTCTACATGTACGTGTAGTTACTCTCATCCTCAATAAACTATATTGTATATGTATTCGTACTTGTTTATCGGTTTGAGTATGTTTATATACTTATATTAAGATACTCTAGATCTTACCACGCGAAAAATTTTCAAAAAAAATTATAGTTTAAATATATTTACTAAAATGTCACTACTATATTATATACAATAAGTATAACCATATACTCTATGTATGCATGCATACTTAACATATATATCAATCTAGATGGTCTAGTATGATCATATACTTTGTCTATATACATTTCGTTCGGTCATATACACCTTAAATCTAGAGATATATAGATGATAGTAACTACACGCGCGTGTAAAAAAACGCGTCCTATATATATAGGGTGCGTTCTTTTTACACGCACGAGTAACTACTCCGACATGAGATATACGCATGCGAGGGTCAGGGAGCGGACGTGGCATGCGAATGGGAGTTGAGCCTTATCGGATTTGCATGCGGCATGACCTTAGCAGCCAAGTTCCCGGAACATAGGGTACGTGGTACGGGAACGTGGTACGCGGTACGACATTCTCATAAACTATGGAACGTAGGGGTATATAGCTTCGTCTCGTTCCTTTAAGTTGCGGAACGCGTTCCACTTTCTAAAGGAATGTGTTTGGGATGTAGTGGTTGGCTCAGGTAGTTTTACGTGTTGCTTTGAATCAAATAAGTTCGATTCCTAGCGTGATATAGTTTACTATTGTATTTTTGTTTCATTTAGGGCTGTCCAACTCCAACCTTAAGGCTCATTGCAGGTCTAGGCCAATGAGTCAATCACCATCTAGATTTTTCGCCGACCGCTCGGAGGGGCACGGCACAGTATGCACACACACCACGAAGTTCCATAGTCGCTTGGGACTGACGTTCCTATGATTGCTCCTATATATGATTCGTGTTCCATCGCATTTGGGAACGATGTTCCATGATGTACTCGTTCCACGTTTCGCGATGAAGTTCCCGGAACGGGGAACGTGCCCATGTTCCCGTACCCCGGCTGCTAAGGGCATGACCCATTAAGCAATTAAGAAACCCTGCTATTTTTAAATATTGTACCCATGCTACTCCTTCGGCTTGAATCTCGGCTTGTTAGCCAGTTACACTACTACAGAATGAGCCATTGGTCGATGCCCAAAATGGCCAAAAACCTCTGCCTTTTTGCGGCCTGGGGTTAAAGGCCCCTTTAACACCGGTTCGTAACACGAACCGGTGCTAAAGGGTCCTGCCCAAAGGCTACTGACAGGTGCTGTCGGGGCAGGGACCCTTTAGCACCGGTTCGCGTTACAAACCCATGCTAAAGTGTCCCCTTTAGCACCGGCCAGCGCCACGGGCCGAGGCAAAGCCTTTAGCACCGGTTTGTAACACAAACCGGTGCTAAAGGGTCACCCTTTAGCACCGGTTTTTGCCCTGAACCGGTGCTAAAGGGCCGGTTTATAGGCCGGATCCCTCCTCCTCTCTGCCCATTTGAAACCGAGAGCACCATTCACCATTGTTGTTTTTGGAGCTTCTTCTTCCTCATTTGTTCTTCATCTCCGACGCCCATCATTGATCTTCTTCGACTCCGTCATCGTTTCTTTGTGTTTGGAGGTGACTAACTTTTGTCTTTCTTGTCTTTTTCATGTTGTTTTTGGCTTGTGATGTTCCCATTATTTTTAGCTCAAATCCACTTTGTTATTTCGAATCATTCACATGAATTAGTATCCATATATATATATATATCATATTTCATGGTTGACCTAGTATTAATGTAGTTTGCAAGAATGAATTATAGTATCTTTTTATGATCTTAGAAAGTAGGATAGTTCAAATTAATTGGTTTGTTAATATCACTTGATTTATTTTTATTACTACATAATGTCCATTGTATAATTTAGAAGATTTGTTGAAGTAACTAGACAAATAAAGGATATTATTAGGTTCTTCTTTAATCATACATGTTTACTAGTAAATGTGGAATTTATAATTGTTTAAAAATTGAGTATGGATAGTAGATGGCAACCGTGACCGGGTATTCGGTCTCTCAACGGGTTCAAAAGCGATACCGGCCGGAACTCCCTCTCATTACTTGTGGCAAGTGTGGGCAGAAGATTGTGATGGAGTACAAAGTGTCGAAAGAGGGAGTAAACAAGGGTCGTATATTCTACAAGTGTCCAGATCGTAATGTGAGTTATTTCTAGACATTTGCTTATATATGTGCATATTTTTTTAATGATATTAATTAAACTTTTGATTCTCTCTTTTAATTTCAGTGGGACGGTACCGGCGGATGTACAGGTTGGTACTGGGAGGAAGAATACATTAAACACATTAAGAAATCTTTTGCACAGGTGGTTGAGGCTGAAGGTGGTGAGGCAGTGAGCCAAAAGGAGTTCAATGATGTTGATCAAGCGAATGATCTATCTATTATAGTTGGGATCGGACGCGAACTAATTATGTTGCTTAAGTGCATTTTAGTTTTGGTTTTTTTAGTGCTAGTTGCGATTGTATTTGTTGTAGCCAAGCTTTCCTAAATTAATCAACTATGTATCTTAGACATGTTGTGCAATAAGATGAGAAACTATATGTGTGCATGGTTTTCATAATATATATGTTATATTTAATGCAGATGGTAACACGTAATTGGATGTATAATGCCGATCGGCGCTCCGAAGAGTTCATTAATGGCGTGCACTATTTCTTAAGTGTGGCCGAGACAAATAAGAGGGACGGTTTCATGTGCTGTCCATGTGCCGTGTGCAAGAATTTGACGGAATATTCTAACTCAAGAACTCTTCATTCGCACTTATTAAAGTCTGGTTTCGTACCAAACTATATTTGTTGGACCAAACATGGAGAAAGCGGGATTATAATGGATGAAGGTGAAGAAGAAGAAGAAGAAGAATTGGACCATGCCAATATTATTGCTCAGTACGGTGGCTTCAATGATGTTGCAATGGGGGGAGATAATGAAGAAGAGGTAGCGGTAGAAAATGATCGGGGCGATGATGCTTTTGGTGATGCCATCCGTGATGCACAAAGAGAATGTGAAAGTGATAAAGAGAAAGCCAAGTTCGAGCGCATGCTAGAGGACCACAGGAAATCGCTATATCTCACCGCTGAAGAGGGGCAAAAAAAAGCTGGGTACCACACTGGAATTGCTGCAATGGAAGGCAAAGAATGGTACATCTGACAAGGCATTTGGACAGTTATTGAAGATCATAAAAAAGATGCTTCCGAAAGGCAACGAATTGCCCACCACTACGTATGAAGCAAAACAGGTTGTCTGCCCTTTGGATTAGAAATCCAGAAGATACACGCATGTCCTAATGACTGCATCCTCTGCCGTGGGGAGGAATACGAGAATTTGGATGCATGTCCACTATGTAAGGCATCATGGTATAAGATTAGACGAGATGATCCTGGCGATGTTGAGGGTGAAGAACGTCATAGGAAGAACATTCCTGCCAAGGTTATGTGGTATGCTCCTATAATACCACGATTAAAATGTCTGTTCAGAAATAAGGACAATGCAAAGTTGTTACGGTTTCATAAAGAAGACCGTAAGATAGACAATATGCTGAGACACCCTGCCGATGGATCCCAGTGGAGAGCGATAGATAGAGAATTCCTAGATTTTGTAGATGATGCTAGAAACTTGCGGTTCGCCTTAAGTACAGATGGTATGAATCCTTTCGGTGAGTAGAGCAGTAGTCACAGCACTTGGCCAGATACTCTATGTATCTACAACCTTCCTCCATGGCTATGCATGAAGCGGAAGTTTATTATGATGTCGGTGCTTATCCAAGGACTGAAGCAACCTGGCAATGACATAGATGTCTACCTAAGGCCATTAGTTGAGGAACTTCAACTTTTATGGAGCAAACCAGGAGTTCGCGTGTGGGATGAGTACAAACAAGAGCACTTTGACCTGCGACCATTGCTGTTTGTAACAATCAATGATTGGCCAGCTCTGAGTAATCTTTTAGGCCAGTCAAACAAGGGATATAATGCATGCACACATTGTTATGAAGACCTTGACTGTGTATTTTTGAAAAAAATGTCGAAAGGTCGTGTACCTTGGCCACCATCAGTTTCTTCCTGTGAACCACCCAGTACGAAAGAAAGGCAAGCATTTTAAAGGCAAGGCAGACCACCGGACCAAACCTCTCAATCGAACCGGGGATGATGTACTCGAAATGGTCAAGGATATAAAAGTGGTATTTGGAAAGGGACGAGGCAGTGAACCTATTCCCAAGGGTGCAAAGGGACACGTACCCATGTGGAAGAAGAAATCCATATTTTGGGAGCTACTTTACTGGAATGTCCTAGAGGTCCGCAACGCGATCGACGTGATTGAAAGGTCCTAATATGGCTAGAGGGGGGTGTTTGCAAGCCACCTATCCAACAATTCTAGTTGATATAATCACTAGGCACACAAGAGCTATGTCACTACTTACACTAGAAAGCTACTTAAAGTTTATATACAAGTAAGTAAGCTACTCTAGTTTGCGGGAATGTAAAAGAGATGGTTTGAAATTTATACCGCCGCGTAGAGGGGATGAACCAATTAATAATATGAAGTCCAATCACCGGGAGAAATCCAATGAACAATCACAATAGAGACACACAATTTTTCTCCCGAGGTTCACGTGCTTGCCGGCACGCTACGTCCCTGTTGTGTCGACCAACACTTGGTGGTTCGGTGGCTAAGAGGTGTAGCACGAACCTCGTCCTCACTAGGACACCACAAGAACCTACCCACAAGTGAGGTAGCTCAATGACACGAGCAATCCACTAATGTTGCCTTTGGCTCTCCGCCGAGGTAGGCACAAACCCCTCACAATCACCAGGAGATGGCCACGAACAATCACCAAATCGTGCCAATGCTCCTCCGCTGCTCTAAGCCGTCTAGGTGGCGGCAACCACCAAAAGTAACAAGAAAACCGCAGCTAGAACGATCCCCAAGTGCCACTAGATGCAATCACTCAAGCAAATGCACTTGGAATCACTCCCAATCTCACAAAGATGTATAATCTATGAAGGAGATGAGTGGGAGGTGTTTGCTTAGGCTCACAAGGATGTCAAGTATGTTAGAATGCCAAGAGTGTGAGCCCTAAGCCGGCCAAACATGTATTTATAGACCCCTCAAACAAATAGAGCCGTTGGCTCTTTCACTGGGCGAAATACGGGGTCACCGGACGCTCAACACCAGCGTCCGGTGCTCCAACGTCAGTCGCGTGTCAGAGTCTAACGGTAACCTGCAGAGCACCGAACGCTGAGCAAGTTAGCACCGGACGCGTCCGGTGCACACCGGACTCATGCGCAGAGAGCTCCGCAAACTCTCAGGGTCACCGGACGCACCCTGAGCGTCCGGTGCTCACCGGACTCACACCCAGAGAGGTTTGCAAAACGCGCGGACACCGGACTCAGACCACCAGACGCTCCAGCTTGCGTCCGGTGCCTGGCGTCCGGTGCCTAACCCTAGCTGAGCCAGGCAGCCTGCACACCGGACGCTCAGGCATAGCGTCCGGTGCCTCTGAGCCAGCGTCCGGTGAGTGTTCCTCAGCGAGAAACACTCCCGCGACTTCTCCAAAAAAATTCCCACCGGCGCAATAGAAAATATGCACTTCATTTCCTCGAAAAGCGCCGAATCCCGCCTCGCAAGCTCGGCGGGAGGGAGAGAGGAACCCATCCTCTCTCTACTCTTCAAACTCCACCTCCTTCTCAAAGTGTGCCAACACCACAACGTGTAAACCAACATGTGCACGTGTGTTAGCAATTTCACAAACATTTTCTTCGAAGGAGTTAAGTTAGCTTACTAGGTTCTAAATGCATGCACATGAACAATAACACCTAGTGGCACTTGATAACCGCTTAGCCAAAGAATTCCCCTCTTTATAGTACGGCTATCTATCCTAAATGTGATCACACCCTCTATGGTGTCTTGATCACCAAAACCAAAACCCTAAGCAATACCTTTGCCTTGATCTCCATAGGGTTTTGTTTTTCTCTTTCTTCTTTTCCAAGTTGAGCACTTGATCATCTTGTGGTCATCACCATCATCACCATGATCATCACTTGCTCCATCACTTGGCATGTACCAACCTTATTAAGTCTACACATACTTAGCATAGAGGTTAGTACTAGGGTTTCATCAATTATCCAAAACCAAACTAGGGCTTTCAGTGATGCATCTGACAAAGAATCTTTGTGTGAACTTGCTCGGATTCATGGGTGTCTACAGGAAGTCTAAGGATTCACTTGAAGCACGACAAGACTTGCAGCGCATGAAAGAACGAGACAACCTGCATCCAGAAAAGACAGATGATGGACGTCATTACTTAAGCCCTGCTAGCTACACTCTGAGCAAAGAAGAGAAGGAAAGCATGTTTGAATGTCTTAGCAGCATCAAGGTCCCATCTGGATTCTCCTCCAATATCAAGGGAATAATTAATGTGCCAGAGAAGAAATTTCTGAACTTGAAGTCCCATGACTGTCACGTTCTAATGACGCAATTGCTGCCGGTGGTTTTAAGAGGAATTTTACCTCCACACGTACGTCTAGCCACCGTAAAGCTATGTGCATTCCTCAATGCAATTTCTCAGAAGGCAATCAATCTAGAGCAACTAGCTACTCTATAGAATGATGTCGTTCAATGTCTCGTCAGCTTTGAGTTGGTGTTCCCTCCATCCTTCTTCAATATCATGACACACCTCCTAGTTCATCTGATCAAAGAGATTCGTATTCTCGGTCCTATGTTCCTACACAACATGTTCCCCTTCGAGAGATTCATGGATGTCCTAAAGAAATATGTCCATAATCGTTCCCGGCCAGAAGGAAGCATTGCCAAGGGCTACAGAACAGAGGAGGTCATAGAGTTCTGTGTTGACTTTATTCCAGACCTTGACCCAATTGGCATTCCTGAATCTCGACACGAGGGCAGACTCAGCGGAAAGGGAACACTTGGGAAGAAAACATATATTGGTATGGGAGACGATTACTTCAATAAAGCACACTACACAGTTCTCTAGAACTCCTCATTGGTGGAACCATATGTTGAGGTACACAAAGATTTCCTACGGTCCCAGTGGCCGGGGAAGAATGAAGCTTGGATAATGCGTCAGCACATGGAAACTTTTGGTGATTGGTTGCGCAAACAAATATCAAGGTGATGAAAACATTGATGAGCAGCTCTATTTGTTGGCCAGAAAACCATCATGGCATGTCCTCACGTACAAACGGTACGAGATAAATGGTAACACATTTTACACAGTTGGCCAAGATAAAAGGAGCACCAACCAAAATAGTGGTGTACGCGTGGATGCCACAGATCCAAATGGGAACAGACAAACATATTATGGACACATAGAAGACATATGGGAACTAGTCTATGCAGCTAATTTTAAAGTTCCTTTGTTCTGGTGCCAATTGGTGAAGATGACCGGAGGTGGGGTAACAGTCGACAAGGAGTATGGGATGACAACCGTGGACCTTAACAATAGTTGGTTCAAAGACGAACCATTCGTCCTTGCTGCAGACGTGAGTCAGGTGTTCTATGTCAAAGATATGTCTACGAAACCAAAGAGAGGAAAAAAGATTGACCACTCAATCATCAATGAGCCAAAGCGCCACATTGTCCTTTCTGGGAAAAGAAACATTGTCGGAATTGAGGACAAGTCAGACATGTCAGGCGATTACGAAAGGGATGATCGAATTCCGCCCTTCATAGTCAACAAAGACCCAAGCATTCTGTTAAACAATGAGGATACTCTATGGTTACGGCAGGATCATAACCAAGGGTCATACGTCAAGAAGAAGTTCACTGTTGTGTCGGCTTAACATAAAGTCATGTTTAATAGTATGTGTTGTAAAATGTACGAATTCTGAGAATTGTATGAAACTATATTTGAGAATTGTGAATTTTGATGAGTGTATCAAACTTTGTATTCATGACTTTTATATACACAATTTTTCCATTTGAGAAAGTTTAAGTTAACAATCTAGGGTTCCGAAACCGCTGCGTGGCTATGAATTCTCTAAAAATTTAAAATTCAGTGGTTCACACTTTTCCAAATGAAAAGTTGACCATTAGACAAAATGTAGAACTTGATGAGTGTAATAAACTTTGTATTCATGACTTTTACATTTGGGATCATCTAGGGTTCAGTCAAAGGGTGTTTTTGTAAAAACCAATGCTTTGACTTTGGTCAAACTTGATCAAATGGCCCATTTGATGACTTCAAATGAAAAAATTTTGAATACAAAGTTGTTAGAGATCATCAAGATCTACATTTTATATGTTGTCCATTTTTCCATTTGGATAATTTTGAGCCAATCCTAATCACTTTTCTATAAAATCCAAGACCGGTTTTGGTCAAATGACAAACTAAATTACTTAAAATAAAAAAATTTTGAATACCAAGTTGTTAGATATCATCAAGATCTAAAATTTTTATATACACAACTTTTCCATTTGAGAAAGTTTAAGTTAACAATACCCACCAATTCTTGAAACTCACACAAACTATATGAAACTACATGTGTCAATTGTGGATTTTCAACTACACCTTCCTAAAACTTTGTCAAATGCAAAAATGGTTTATATATGAAATGTAGATTTTGATGAGTGGAACAATATTGGTATTCATGACTTTTCCATTCGAGACCATCTAGGGTTCCGAAAACCGCTGCGTGGCTATGAATTCTCTGAAAATTTAAAATTCAGTGGTTCAAACTTTTCCAAAAGAAAAGTTGACCATTAGACAAAATGTAGAACTTGATGAATGTAACAAACTTTGTATTCATGACTTTTCCATTTGGGACAATCTAGGGATCGGTCAAAGGGTGTGTTCATCAAGATATATATTTTTATATGATAAATAGATTTTTTATTTGATGAAAACAATACCCCTACTAGCATTCCGAGTAATAAATAACAAAAATAAAAATTTTAACGTCAATATGATGTGGAAAAAAATATTTCCAGTTGATTGGATATAGTTTTTGTAAATTCATTGGAATAATATATTTTTGCATTAACAAAATACTAAATATTTTTTACAAAATCATTGCAAATTATAAAAATATAGTAAGATATTTAAGGTTAAAAATTTTCATGTGTACATTAAAAAAATTACAATATATGTCACTGTTTAAAAAATATTATGCAAAATATTTAATTTACTATACAATTTATAATATAAATTGTATATATAAATAATTGAAAAACCCTAAAGTAGAAAACAGGGCCTTTAGCACCGGCCCATAGTGGGAACCGGTGCTAAAGGGTCCTGAAAATTTTTAGGACCCCGCCCGAGCCCGCCTAGGACCCTTTAGCACCGATCCGTGGCTGGAACCGGTGCTAAAGGGTCCCCCTTTAAACCGGCGCGTAACACCCGCCGGTGTTAGAGGCCCTTTAGCACCGGTTCCAGCCACGGACCGGTGCTAAAAGGTCCGCCCCTATATAAGCGCACAGGCGCCCTAGATCTGAAGCAGTCTTCGTCGAGCAGAGAAGTTTCCTGCACTGCCGGCCGTTCGTACTATTATTCTAGTATTGTTTTTTAGTATATTATTCTAGTGTATTACTTGGCTTAAAAGATTCTAGTATTATTTTTAGAGCACTCCAACACTATCATTTGTAGTAGTACTAGTAGTAGTATATAAGTCTCTAATATATATTCTAGTAGTGTTTACCCACCAAATTTGTTCTTAGTAGTGTTTTGTATATATTATTGTTTATACTATTATTCTAGTATTGTTTTTTAGTATATTATTCTAGTGTATTACTTGGCTTAAAAGATTCTAGTATTATTTTTAGAGCACTCCAACACTTTCATTTGTAGTAGTACTAGTAGTAGTATATAAGTCTCTAATATATATTGTAGTAGTGTTTACCCACCAAATTTATTCTAGTAGTGTTTTATAGAAATGGCTGACCGTCCTCATGATGATCCTGATTATATGGAAGATGCCATTCAAAATATGATCGACGACGGTAGTCAGTACTTTATTGATTACCATGAGATCATGCAAGGCAATCCGACTGAGCAACAAGAGGGCAATGCCCCTGAGCAACAAGAGGGCAATGCGCCTGAGCAACAACTTGTCGTGCAACAAGAAGAAAATACTGGCGAGGTATATGTAAATGTAAACATATATAATTAATGCATCTCTTACATTAGGTTTTAGACTTACTTGGTTATTAATTTAGTATTTTTGTTTCTATATCTACATGTAGCCTTCTGGATCGACCTCTACGGGGAGAAGCGTACCTCCACGAGGGCCAAAGAAGTCGTTGGAGGACCACTATGTAATCTTCGAGTTTGAGATAGCTACAGGCAGACCAGTTGGTGAACATGCAAATAAATATGTTAGTCATTGCGGATATCTTGTGAGAGATCAAATACCGATTAGTGCTCGTGAATGGAGAGAGAAGCGAGGTGCTCCTGAGATCAGTTTTGTCTCTGATCGTGACAAGGAGTTAGTTTGGAAAGCCGTCACAGACGTTTTCACCTTTGAAAGGTCCAAATAGCTAGAGGGGGGTGAATAGCCTATTTAAAATTCTACAAACTTCAACTAGACAAGTTGATTAGTAAAACAAAAGGCGAAGCTATTCTAGCACTAGCACGACTAAGCTATGCAAGCCACCTACACAAGTCTAGCAAGAAAGCTAAACACAAGTTACAACAAGAAAGCACAACTACAAACTTGCTACACTCCTAAACAAGCTAAGCAACTAGCAAGATATACAAGAAAGTAAAGGAGTGGAGAGTGATTGTTATACCAACGTTGTAGAGTAGAGATATATCCAATCAATCACTCACAATCATAAGAGAATCCTTGGCAAGAGATGACACAAGATTTTTTTACCGAGGTTCACTTGCTTCCCGGCAAGCTAGTCCTCGTTGTGGCGATACACCCACTTGATGGATCACGAGCTAATTGGCAATCCAAAGCCAAACCCTCAGCGGGTGCCGCACATCCACTCACAAGATGGGGATCCTCCAAGCCACGAGCAATCCACTAGAGTAGCCAATTGCGATCTCCCGCGGGGAAGGCTCAAGAACCCCTCACAAGTCACTCGGTGAGGCTCGGAACAATCTCCAATCACGAGCTCAACACCACCGCTGCTCCAAGCCGTCTAGGGCGTCAGGAAACACCCAAGAGTAACAAGAAATCCGCAGCAAACTCAAGAATCAAGTACCACTAAATGCAACTCTCAAAGCAATGCACTTGAATCTCACTCAATCTCACTAGGATTGGCAATCAAGCAAGGAGATGAGTGGAGGGAGTGTTCTCTAGCTCAAAGTATGCCTCAAGTAATTAAATGTGCAAGAGTTAACCTCCCAAAGCCGGCCACCCTCTATTTATAAGCCCCTCAAAGAAACTAGCCGTTGGCCACTTTCACTGGGCTGAAATCGGGGGCACCGGACGCTACTAAGTGAGCACCGGACGCTCGACTCCCTGCGTCCGGTGCACTGGAGTTGGCCACGTGTCGAACTTGAATCTCGCGCGTCAGTTTCTAACGGCTACCTGCAACACACCGGACGCTCTGCAAGTCCACACCGGACGGTCCGGTGCTCACCGGACTCGTGCGCAGAGAGGGTGTCAAACTCACGACCTCACCGGACGCTGGGCACCGGACGGTCCGGTGCTCACCGGACTCGTGCGCAGAGAGGGTTGCAAAGACCCCTCACACCGGACGCTTACCACCGGACGCTCTCAGAGTGCGTCCGGTGCTCAACCCTAGCAGGGTCAAGCACACCGGACGCTGAGGCCAGCGTCCGGTGCCTCCGCACTCAGCGTCCGGTGAGTGTTTCTCAGTGAGAAAACACTCCCGCGACTTCTCAAAATTTCCCACCGGCGCAATAGAAAATATACACTTATTTTCCTCAAAAGCGCCGAATCCCGCCTCGCAAGCTCGGCGGGAGGGAGAGAGGAACCCACACCCCTCTCAACCCTAGGAACACCACCTAATTCGAAAATGTGCTAACACCAACAAGTGTCCACCGCCAAAGAGCATGTGTGTTAGCTTTTCACAAACATTTTTACCAAAGGAGTTAAGTTAGCACTTTACTAGATCCTAATGCATATGCACAAGATATGGACCTAGTAGCACTTGATTCGAGAGATGACCGTGATTTCCCCTCTTGATAGTCGGCTATCTATCCTAAACCCGGTCAATCACTTCTCTACTCATCTTAGACCGGCAAAAGTAAAACCCTATGTTTATACCTTTGCCTTGATAACTTTGCTCCTCGTCTATCACCATGATCTTCACTTCATGCTTCATCCCTTTGTGATCATGTGGCCACCTTTCCATGCCACCATGCACCTTCATCATATGTGTTGCTATGCCTAACTCAAATCACTTAGATACGAGGCATTAGCAACTTGGTGTCATTAATTACCAAAACCAAACTTGGGCTTTCAACCTTCGACACCAACGATGAAGAGTTGAAGGTGCGAATTTATGATTGGACTATGAAGAAGATGGCAGTACTGTTTCAGAATTGGAAGAGGACTTTGTACAATAAATTTGTCAAGAAAAACGAGACTCCAAATTTCAACCTCAAGCAATATGTAAAGCTGAGGGCCTTCTGGGATGACTTCGTGCAGTACAAAACATCAGAAGAGGGCGAGGAACGAGCCATTAGAAACAAAGAGAATGCAAGTAAAAAGACATACCACCATCATATGGGATTAGGTGCTTATAAGAGTGTTGTTCTCAAGTGGGACCGAATGGAACAGGAGATGCTTGCTAGGGGGGTCACACCCGAGACAATAGCAAAGAATTAGAGCGAGCGCTCCTAGCATTGGTTCTACGGTCATGGGGGAAGCGTGGACCCAGACACCGAGGTGCTAGTTTGGGGCCAAGAAATCTCTAGAGCAGCAGAGAGACTAGTCCGTGCACGAGAGGCGGTTCAGTCTGGTGAGTTCAGGCCTAACATGGAGAAGGATGAACTCACCTATGCGCTTGAAAATTCTGAGCACGGTGGGCATACGAGAGGCTATGGGGCAGTTTCGTGGCTGCAATCATTCCAAGCCGATCAAGATACCTACAGAAGCCGCCAGAGAAAGAAGGATAAGGAGGCAGAGCGGATCCGCCACCTGGAAGCTTTTGTTCTGCAAAGAGCGCGAGAAAGCTCATGAAGAATGGATGCAGGCGGAGATTCAAAGGCAAGAGCAAGCAGCACTTAGTCAAATGACGAAAGGGCAAGATACATCACAGCCTGAGGTCAACGTTAGCCCCCCAGGCCAGTTGAAAAGCAGCTGCGCATCCACGGAAGTACCAACCATTCAGGATGACACGAAGCTACACTTCCCCGTCGATGATGTCACAGAGGCTTTTACTACCTGTGAGCTGCATGTACCAGATGGGAATGCAACAAAAAAGGTGGCTATCGCTGTTGTCAACCCTATCGACCGAACGGGAACTCCAAGAATCCATAATCGACCAGTACCTGGTGGATATGCTAGCGTCTCGGTTGATAGAGTTGAGAAAGGTTGTGGCAATGTGCCTCTAGACATAGAAGGGGGAGACGGAGAGAAGACCTTAGGTGAAGCTGAGAAGACATTTATTTATTGGCGCAAGTGCTTCATAATTATTCCTCAACATAGGTTTGTGTGTGATTTTATTTCTTATATTATTTATTATGTATTGAAATTAAAAAACAGTTTGCTCACAAAACTTGTAACTGTTTTCTTTGCAGGAACTCCTCCAACCTAAGTCCAATTCTCTCCACGGCGCATCATAGTGCTGCGGGCGGTGACAATGCTGGATCTCCTCCAACACCTGCGGCGGCCACACCGACCCCGCCACCGCCTCCACCACGGTCTCCACCTCCTCCACCGAGGTCTCCAACTCCTCCACCGCGTTCTCCAACACCGAAAAGATCGGCCCCACCACCTCCACCGCCTGCACCGCCCTCTCCAAAGAGTGTACGGTCGGTCCCCTCGCCTCCAAAGCGAGGTAGTCAGAAGCGGTCCACCCAAGAACAACCGAAGTCATCGGTCCCACCTCCAAAGAAGGCTGCCTCAGCAAAGAGAGCAAAGACACCAGAAAAATTACCTTACGAAAAGAGTGAAGAGGAGGTAATTGCTGCATCCAAAGCTGAGGTGAAATAATTTTTTGATAAATTGAAGGAGGATAGAAAAAACGGCTAAACCCAGAAAAGCCGTACTTTTATGTAAAGCCATCGGAACTGAGGCAGAAGGTGGCGGACCAGCAAAAGAAGCAACACGAAGCTCAGAAAAAGTCAGCACTTTCGGACTATGAGTGGTCTCTAGTCAAGTCTTCACAGCCTAGGAAGAGAGTTGGAAAAGGGGTCCCACAGCTCGGAGAAGTATCAAAACCGGTGCCCCCTTTGATTGTGCCAAATCAATACGGCTCAAATGAAGACTTGATGCCAAAGAAATCCTTAGCGTTGTCTAAGTTAGACTCGCTTGAGCGTTACTTTGGACAGAGCGGTTTAAATATGGAAGAAATTACCGTCATTCTTGGATGTCAAACATTTGAAAAAGCCGAGGTAGTTGATCAATAGAGGGTAAGATATGAACCGGGCAGGAGTCTATTCGACCCTCAGCGTTTACATGAGCTCGGCACACAAATGTTTGCAATAAACAAATGGTGCATAGAGATGTCTCAAAGGGGAGAGAATTGGATTTCTGTTCGTATTAGACAACATCACTACTTCTGTGGAGATGACCTCATATACGTGCAGTTCGAAGAATTGCACCAATTATGTCACCTCGACGCTCTCGACAAATCTCTTGTCAGCTGCTTTTGTCTGTAAGTATTTTTTTCTTTTATTATACTTCTAACTTCTTTAATTATATGTATATAATCCTTACACACTTAGGATTTGTATGTATATATGCAGGCACCAAATGAGAGAGCTCAGAATCAGAAATGACAATAGTATTGGGTTCGTTGACCCTTATATTGTTTTCAAAGCTCCGCAGGCAATGTGGACAGCAGCTCATGAGACAGAAGTCTGCACTAATCTTATGAGGTTCTTTGTGAACAAAAAAAAACAAAAAATACTCTTCCCCTTCAACTTCGAGTGAGTTATATAGTTATTAAGTGCATGCATATTTTATTTTAATAATTATTACTCGAGACAAGTTTTATATAGTTATATATAGGCCTGACTATATATATGTGTGTGTAAACAGCTTTCACTGGATACTTATAGTCATTGAAATTCCCAAGAACCGGTTGATAATCTTTGACTCAATGAGAAATCCACAAGAAAATTATCAACAAATGGTAAACATTATTCAAAGGTACGTAATGCGATCTCAGCTAGAAGAATATCGTAATATGACTCTGTAACGTCCCGCCTCCACGAGGCCGGGCCTGCTTACATCTGGCAGCTTTTCTAGGACATAGTCAGCCCCCACAGACCAACACTAGTCTTTTTGCACACTTTGTCCTCACTCGTGCGCACCCGGGAAGTACTTCCCTGTCAGTCACCCATCCCTAAATTGCTCTAGGCCAAGCACGCTTAACTTTAGAGTTCTTTGGAGATGGGCTCGCGAAAAAGAAGTTGCAACTTGTTGGTATGAGTCTCCTATTAATCCTATTAAGCCCTGGGCCGGGTGTTACATACTCACCCCCTTAAGAGATCGACGTCCTCGTCGATCAACCCCAAGCCAGGAACGTCCTCTCTTGGCCACGTCCGTGCATCCAGTGCCAGCGCATATGCCATGCTGTGTGACCACTCCGGATCCACACCAGCCATGCACACCATGCCTGCGCAACTGCGACACACGCGCCCGTGAAACCGCAAGAGTCGGCTCTGATACCATTCTGTAACGTCCCGCCTCCATGCGCACCCGGGAAGTACTTCCCGGTCAGTCACCCATCCCTAAATTGCTCTAGGCCAAGCACGCTTAACTTTAGAGTTCTTTGGAGATGGGCTCCCGGAAATGAAGTTGCAACTTGTTGGTATGAGTCTCCTATTAATCCTATTAAGCCCTGGGCCGGGTGTTACAGACTCTGTAATTATTAGTTCACGATCAACAATGGCTGTGTGTAGGGTCTGAGAAAGATTCATTGACCGTGAACATCTCAGTGGATGTAAAGCGCCGCTTAACATAATACATCCACAAGTAAGTTCTACTAGCTAGCAAACTTTCGCTAACTTTTAGCCTTCTTATTGTCGTGGTCGTGAATATTTTTTATATATATCGTACAGTGGTGTTTAAGACAAGAAGGGGGAAACAATCTATGTGCATATTACGTGTGCAAATATTTTTTATATATATCGTACAGTGGTGTTTAAGACAAGAAGGGGGAAACAATCTATGTGCATATTACGTGTGCAAATTCATGATGGCACAAGTCAATCAAACATCCACAGAGATACTCAGAGTACATTACATGTCTCTTTTCATTATCTCCTGAATTATATTGAATAACTTAGATAACTAATACCTTTTTTATTTATTTCAAATTAAAGACGGAATGGTTGAGGGAAAAGGTCATACAAAAAGACCGAATCAAAGCTATCCAAGAGACGATAGCAGGATTTCTCCGCGAGCAAGTGATCAATCCAAACGGCGAGTTTCACTTCAACGGCAACGAAACTCTTATTCTAAACAACGATGATCATTTGTATCGTTTGTAGACATTGGAAGAAAAAACTCTATGTATATATGTATTACGAATTTTGTACATATAAAACTATATATATATAAAGCTTTTTACATATCTATTTAATTTTTGATGTGGCCTATTCATTTTATTATAGGCAAAGCTTAATTATTAAGCTAAGCCTATAATTTTCATTTATATATGCTTAATATGCGTGTAATATAAATATATTATTGTATCAGCAAAAACATGTATTGAAAAAACTATTATTATTATTATATAAAAACAATAAACAGAACCGAAGAAGTGAAAAAAAAAGAAACCCTTGGTATACCAACCGGTGTTAAAGGGTCCTGCGCAACGTGGCAGCCCTAGCATGACCCTTTAACACCGGTTGGTATTACCATCCGGTGTTAAAGGTGGGTCTTTAGCCACGGTTGTCCAAACCGGGACTAAAGAGTGGGCCTTTAGTCCCGAAAGGGCAGCACCGGCTCGGGAACAGGCCGTTCCCGACCGGTGCTAATGCCTAATCAAAGCCATACCAAAGCGATGCAAATTGGTGAAGCGCCTAATCAAGAATAGCATGCATAAGAAAATTTCTAGACCATGAGGATCATGTTTCGAAATGGAAGTGTGGACTTCTGAAGTTGACTGGGAGAGCCACATTCACCCAAGCCACGCTTTCGGCCTTTCCAGTGAATGCCACAAAAGACAATGATGAAACATGCATGATAGATCACATATAGAATTAAGACATCCAATTCTAACTATCAGGCACCAGGTAAAACTACCATGCCTGCATGCAAAATACAGATATCTGAAATCAACTACAAGGTCATGTAAACATTCAGATTGTGTCACAAAAGAGAAATCATGGATCAGGAAGGATTATTGGATACTCTTGGAGATGCTCAAGTGTTTGGGTTCAGGTGGATTTGCAATAATTAGCTAATCTCATGTCATATCTCAAGCTAATGCATATGGGCTTTCTTATGTTCCCAAAAGTATATTTCCTCACTATGTTCAAGTGTTCTGTTAACAGCATGACTAAAATGCAGGAGGTAGAGAGAAATTGACAGTACTTATTACAACTCAAATATCATAGGATATATGCAAGTGAGACAGTTGTAGCTTACAACTGTTCTGTAGATCTCCAGTGACAATAAGCATGCAACATTCTTCTTTTGTTGCACACAAAAAATTTGAAAAAATACCCAAACATATTGTTTAGTATCAAGGGATAGTCCATCATTGTACTCACTTCACTGTAACTTGAACAAATTTGTAAAAAAAACGATGAGGGTTATATGTATTGAACTTGAGATAGTTGGAAGGGGCATATGTTGGTATTTCCATTTCAGCTGTAGATTGTCTTTTTTGAAAGAAATATCAACGGTTTTTAGTCAATGTCATCTTTTTCTACCTCCTCCTTCCCCTCAACTGTCAAGTGAAACAATTTCACACTTCAAACCAGAAACAAAGGCATGAAGTTATACCAGCCAACTTTCACTTACATCAATGGCACAACATAGCTGGACATGTGTTTTCAAATGCCTTGCTCTTTACCTGATGTATAACCAGAGTACACTTCCCACTTCTGCAATTTGCAATGTGCAAAAACAGCAAGAACAGACATGGACACACAAATTCAGGCACTTGTATCCTTTAAATGTCAATAAATAGTTTAAATCCTAAACTAAAATGGCTAAACAAGATCTTGTATGCTGGAAAGAAAAAAAGGCAATTAACAAATAATCAATAGAACAGAGGAAGCTAGAGCATTATAATGTTTTTCTTCTGTAACCTGAATTTGCAAATCTCTGCTGTATAGTTCAGATAAAGAAAGAAAATAAAGCTACATGTGATGCACAAGACAAGAGAAAAAAGATGGGTCTGAAACCATCGCTCGCCCTAGATGCAAGTTGTTGCATCCCCTGGTCCTGTTCCAATCTGACCAAAAATAATTAGCCACGATCAGTGATACCTTCTCAAGCACAGAGGACTAATGTTAGCCAAATTTATAATGCTAAAGACTCTAAAGCAGAAATGCAGTTTCTTCTATATGTGTTGATTTTTGAAGACTCCTACAAGGCATAGAAAGAAATATTCCCTCCCCATTTTTCTATATGAGCTTTGACAACACAAAACAAGAGGAACAATTACTGTAATGTTAAAAGCCAAGAAGCTATGTACTGTTCTTCTATCTTGATTATTAGTTATGATTTACTTTACGCAGAATCGAACTAAGATGAAACCATAGTTGACAAAGTCCATACTGAAACATGTGAGTTAGGTCTATGAATTTAACCTGAAATAGTTTGTGGCCCTGAACTCATATCTGCTCAAGTGCTCAGGTCAGGACAGCGTTGGGTGCTCGACGACACCATCAGCAAAAAGCCCGTGCTCACATGCCCATGAGACTGATGCCTTGTCAACCCATCTTGCATGCACGAGGAGGGAGTCTCGGCTGCGCCAAGACCATAGCCGTCTCCCACATATCTGCAAAAATTCAGACATCGCCAGTCCCACCAGCCACTAGAACAGCAGACGGGATGGGAGGGGGGAATAGAGGAGAGATGCTCACCACATCGTCCAACTCGATGCCGAACTCGAAGCAGAGCGCCTCAAACTCCTCCTGCGCTGCAGCCAGTAGGATTGGTCAAGACGAGTTATCACGGATGGAGGAGAGCTGGGGATTTGGGGGAGGAACTGAGCACAGGAAGTCAAACTACTGTAGGTCCGACCCAGATCGGCGAAGACACGGTCCCGGCCGATGCTCACCATCGGCATCGTGGCTGCGGCGGCGGCAGGAAGAGGAAGAGAAACTTGTCGTCGCACATGGACACCCCACCGTCCGGTCGCGGCGGAATAGAGCTCGCTGGAGCCGCGTCCCGCCACGGCGCCGGAGTTCTTGAGCGCAGACCGGACGAGGCTCGCCGGAGGGATGCCGGGTTGGCAGATCCGTGTTGGCAAGCTCGGGGAGGCAGCTCCATCGGGTCCCCAGTGTGGGGACTAGAGTCGGGAGGAAGAAGAGCAGACAGGGAGGAAGAAGAGCAGACCCGTGCGGTATCTTGTTTTGCGGAGAGAGAGAGAGGATAGTGAGAAAGGGAGAGGAAATAGATCTTAAGGAAAAAAGAGAAAACAAATACAAAATTGGAAATACATTCTCTGGTCAAATGTATAGTTTAAATAAAAGTAAAAAAATTGTTTATGTATACTTAAATCATATAAATAGGGGTAAACTAATTTTCTATATGGAGAAAAAATATCTTTCATTTTCAACGTGAATATATTTTTTTAATTTCAAAATAAAGGTTTTTTGTCTTGTGGGGAACGATGCACAAATCTCTGCAAAGCACATTTTTGTGATCGTATTATTGAGAGATCAGATTCTTAATTGTAGAATATATTGTAAAATATATATTGTGAAACACAAACTTGCTATGATTATCTTTCTATAGCTCTTACTTTCTAAAGAAGTACAAGCTTATCTTACCATGTTTGATCTATCTTAATTTTTTTAAACAATATTATGTTTGTCTTATCTATCTTAATTTTTTAAACAATATTATGTTTGTCTTATCTATCTTAATTTTTTAAACAATATTATGTTTGTCTGTTAGGTCCCCATGGACAGTCCAGATCTGAAGGTTTCAGAACATATTGTACAATCAGAAAAATCCAGTAAGTCTACAGATGATTCTGAATGGTTACAACAAAGCATAGGTATAGAAGTTTCGCATGAAGTTCTACCAGATGACCAGGGTTTAAGCATTGATGTGGCCCATAAAGAACAAACCCTATCAACTTCTCTTGTAGATTCAATGGGAGAAAATAAACTTTTGGAAAACAAAATTTACAAATAAACTCAAAAAGTATATGTCCTCGTCGGTTAGCCAAGAAGGTATTGTTATTTTCTCTTTGATGGTTTAACTTAGAGAAACTATCTATCGTTGTATACTTTAATCCTATATAAATATGTTGTTTTTTTCAGATTATGTTTGTGAGAGATAATTGAATCTGTTAGAAAAATTCCGTCACAAACTTTGCTTCTTTAAGATAAATGTCACCTTATAGTTGGTATTTAAGTTTTATTATAATATTATAATTTTATTATGCGATCCGTGTATTTTAAATAAAAATATTAATTATCCATTAGCAACGCACGGGCATGCTACCTAGTAAACTTAAACGAACAAGCTGGCCCAGTAAACGTGGACCAGTAATCCATATCCTCTGCGCGCAATCCTTGGGCTCCCTAGTCGTGCCTTCTTCAGTTCTGCTTTACTGCGGCGTTTGAGCCTGGCCGGGCGTTGAGTTTGAGCAGCCGTCGCAACCTAGTTGCCTCCCCTCCCAAAATCTTTTTACCTAAGAGCATTTCCAACAGTTATGTAATTGGACTATGCATTCTAGAAATTTGCCAATAATCTTAAAAAATACTCTCTATGCATTTGACTTATACATTTTGGCAAACTTGGCATTTGATGGACCAAACTTGGCATTTTTGCATAGGCATAATGACTTCGCAATTTTGATATCCCGAGTTTCCTGGACTCCTTGCCGTGTGCGACCTCCCCACGCGCTGCGGTAGTTTCCCACGAGGACTCCTCCTCCCCGCGCGAACTCTTCTTTCCCCCGCGCTGCCGCCTCCTTTCTTCACGCCGTCTTTTTTCTTTCCCCGCGCGCAACTAGGAGATACGATCCATCGCCGCGTCCTCTCCTTCCTTCATGCGACGGAACTCTGGCGAACTGCGACTTCGTGGACTGGCGGACCGGGTGGCCGCGATTCACAGAAACGGCGGTGACTTGCGACTTCGTGGACTGGTGGCGACGGACGACGGAAATTCCCGCGCAGAGGAAAAATCTCGCACGAAGCGCGCCGAACAAAAAAAGATCCCGGACAAAAATACTTGGGTCCACTATTTTGGAAAATGCCAAGTCAAAAATGGCAAACACTTGGAGATGGACTTATTTTTCCTTTGGCAAAACGTTTAGGGACTTGGCAAATTCCAACAAATAGCAAATTCTAATTGCATAACCGTTGGAGATGCTCTAAGGCCTTATTTAGTTCCAAAAGTTTTTTGGTTTTAGGTACCATAGTATTTTCGTTTTTATTTGACAAATATTATCCAATTATGGACTAATTAGGCTCAAAAAAATCATCTCGTGATTTACAGGCAAACTGTGTAATTAGTTTTTGTTTTCGTCTATATTTAATGTTTAATGCATATGCCACAAGATTTGAAGTGACAAGGAATCTTGAAATTTTTTTGGTTTTTGAATAAACTAAGGCCTTGTTTAGTTACCAAAAAATTTTGCAAAATTTTTCAGATTCCCCGTCACATCGAATCTTTAGACGCATGCATGGAGTATTAAATATAGATGAAAATAAAAACTAATTACACAGTTTGGTCGAAATTGACGAGACGAATCTTTTGAGCCTAGTTAGTCCATGATTGGATAATTTTTGTCAAATACAAACGAAAGTGCTACAGTGTCGATTTTGCAAAATTTTTCGGAACTAAACAAGGCCTAAACAAGGCCTAAGCCCATGCTCTACTACCAATGTTGGCGCTGCTCCCATACTGAAGTAGTACTACCCCTCGCGCTATACTTGCCCTCTTTAAATCTAAAGACTTTTTAAATTTCGTTATTATAGTATTTTTATTTGTATTTAGTAATTAATGTTTAATTATAGATTAATTCGTCTTGTGATTTATAGATAAATTGTGTAATTAATTATTTCTTAATCTATATTTAATGCTCTATTGATGTGCCGTAAAATTTGATGTAATGATAATTTTGTAAACTTTTAGATTTTTTATGCATCTAAACTGGCCAAACGCTGCTTATAGTTGTATGGCACCACTTGAACTCCTAGCATCTAGGGAGAGCTGTTGCTCACAAACGGCCAAACGCTGCCGAGCGATGAGGTGTAAACTTTTTCTTCTCATGCCCATGGCACGTGACTCTATCATGTCCACCGCCTCTGCCACCGACACTAACCCCTTTGCCTCTGCTGGTGATCTTCTTATCCGCTGCCACCATTGCCATGATCAACATCAAGGCTCACGTCCCTGTCACTCTTAACATGTATTCATCCAACGTTTGCTAGTGGCAAACCATCTTTGAGCTGACAACGTTGCAAAGCTCAGCCTTCTGAACCACATCAACAACATTGAGTTGATGCAGGTTGATTCCTGGGTTGTATCATGGCTCTACACCACTGTGTTCAAGGAGACTGTGGATGCCATGTATGACCATAGGAATTCAGCGCACTCTGCTTGGACAACGATCACTAGGCTCTTCTTCAACAACAGCCTTCAATGTGCAGTTTACGCCTACTAGGAGTGAAGGGGCTGTCACACCTAAGAGAGGGTGTGAACTATGCAACTTAAAACTACTTGGCGTCTAAAATGTACTTATCAAAACATATGCAAGATACAATCTAAATGTGTACTATAATTTTGCTAAGTTTTCTTATTTTTAGAATAAAAGAGTTATGCAGCACAGATTCCAATCCAACACCACTACTATAGCGATTTTCGCAGGCAACCACTTTGGGTTAACAGAGCAAGCAGGGCATCTGCCTCCATCAGGGCACTTACATTAGTCATGCTTTATGGAGGCAGGCACCTGACCACCTCCGTTAATCTTGTTAAGGCAAGCATCGCCAGCGTTAATAAAATTAACAAAGCGCGGTCACCAAAAGGCACATGCATTAATAATTCATTTATAGATACTACAATATCAATCACATGATCCTATAATTTATTCCGGATATCAAGTACTCCCTCTGTCCCAAATTATAAGACGTTTGACTTTTTCTATCCCAAATTTAACCAATGTCTTATTCAAAAAATTTATACAAATATAGTCAAATTTGAGTTATTTTTGAAAAATTTTTATTAATAAACTAAGCCACGGCAAAAGAAGTAATATTTTACATAAAATTTTAAATAAGACGAGTAGTCAAATTTGATGTCACAAAAAGCCAAACATCTTATAATTTGAAATGGATGGAGTACTTGTGAATAGACGTTGCTTCCTAAACAAAGAACATCGTCTCCGCTCAATAAAAAATATTCTATCTTCATGAGATAAATGTTCCTTAATAAATTTTATCTAAACATATTTACATGGGGTCTAGTATCAAATAATTTATTGCACAAAAACATAATGCTGTAATTGGAGTTTAATTTAGATGTTCAGTTTAGCAGCTGACTTTTTTTAGTTTCTAAAAAAATACTATGACATCAGCACATGCAGTCTCCCGTGTTTATTTTTGTAACTATTTAGCTTATTCAAACTTTGTGTATTTGAAAACTGAGGGAATACATTCAAAAGTATAACCTGCCTCATCACATGTGGATACAGAAGTTCGTAGAGAAGGAAACCAACAAACCAACCCAATCTAAAAAAACTGATCCGTATAGTTATGTCGGCCACTATTTATATACATTCACCAGTAAAAGTGGTGTTAAGAATACATTTCACCGAATGAATATGATATGCCCGCACAAACAAGAGCGGACAGAAAACTAAAAAGAAAATAAAAAGGTTACATACAACTTATGGCGAAAGTTCATATTGAACTAACCCATTCAAAGGGGGCGATGACGCCATTTACAGCTGAAGATCATCAAGTGTCAATTCTTCTGCTGACATCAACTTTAATTTCTGCAAACGATAGCAATCCAATTCAGTTTTGCTAAGCCATCACGCAGAGTCGACTAGAAACAGGACAAGCTACTTACTGTGATGAACTGGGGAGGATCATCAAGGCTAGATGAACCAAGGATGATGTCTCGCTTCAGCTTGGATGAAAGCTTGTGTGCAGCACGTAACTGGAAAATTTGCAATACTGGTTACAGCATGCAGCATGAAAATACTTACACAAATGATGGATCTTAGATTTCTAATGCATCACATACTTTAACTCATCCTCTAGAGAAACTGTAACATACAAATGCAACTAAGCAATGTACTGGAGATACCTCTGATCGAGTAGCACCGCCTATTACAAAAACAAATATACGCTGACCAAGCTTCCTGAAGTCACTGGAGGCATGTTTCAACACAGAATCACTGGAAAAAAAAATCAAAGCCATCAGCAGACGTTGCTGAAAGTTATATAACAGATTAATAGCTCATATTTGCACAAATTTGATAATGTAATGCATAATAATCTGATGCATGAGTGTGCAAATAAAGATTCATGCTACTTGCAATAAATCCCAGAAATTCACAATAGCAATTATCTAAACCAGCTTCTAGCGCACATGATAACATTCTGATAATATGTACTCAATTATCAAAAAGGACCTCCCAGATTTCTAATGCACATAATTTTAATTTTGAGATGACTTTTACCTTTTCCTCCATACATACCTTCACATTACATATTAACAAAGGATTTAAATGAAGGTAAAACGGCCTTTTCCATATTTCTTTTGCTTGTTATACAAAACTAGCAAAATTGCCCAAACAACAGCACAACATCATGACTACATTTTAGAATATAATTATAGTCATTCCATTTATACTGTCACGTGAAGTTTCATAATTTAGATCTAAAGGAGCTGTACTTCGGTTACTATTCGTATTATATTGGATACAAAATAGTTGTATCAGTCATAATGTGACTCTCTGCTTGCTATAAACTGGAGGCCCAAAAACAAGTATACTAAATATTTTCCTTTTTTTCTTAGTTAATGAGATTTTCAAGTTCTTTTTTCGTATTTCATGAATTTAGGATTAATGTGACGCTTGAATACCATCAATTATGTTTTGTACATTGTGAAGACCCTCCAAAGGCATAGCAAGGGAAAGCAGTACCTTCTAACTTTTTCCCTGCTGGTAATATGGAAATATTTCTGCAGCAACCACATTTTCCTCTGTGGCAGTGACAAGGATTTCTGTCAGCGCTGGTGGTAGTAGACCTGACAAGTGGAATTCCAGCTGCACAGGCAGCAGCAATTCATCTACCAGGTGGAATTCCAGCATCTAGCAGCAGCACTCTTCTCCTAGGGCAGCGATTCGTGGCGGTACCTCTAGTTATGGAGTTCCAGGGAAGCAGGTGACAGGATTTCTCTTCCACAAGAACTCTGACATATGGCAGTGGTGGAATTTATCTTCTCAGATGATAATACATCTCATCACGGAGGTACATTCTCTGAATTTTTATCTGGATGTGGATCAACTCCCGTGTGGTTGCAGTATTCCAACGACTTTGATCGGAGAAACAGATTAGGTTGTGACGCCAATTTGTTTATATGAGAGGAAGGCCAATAGGCTTGTATTACTTGAGATGCGTTTACAGGAGGGATTACATATATATAGGGAATACAGGATAGCCCAAAGAGCCAAGCCAGCCTGGGAGGCTGCGCATACATCTAGGAGACTAGGAGTAATTAACACAAGAACCAAGGAGATATTCTAACACCCCCCTGCAGTCGGAACGTTGGAAGAGCGAACGTTCAGGGTGGAGCGGAAATCCATAAAGACAGAAGAGGGAAGTCCCTTAGTAAAGGCATCGGCGAACTGCGACGTGGTTGGAAAATGAAGAACACGGATGGCTCCAATGGCGACCTGTTCCCGGACGAAGTGGAGGTCAATTTCCACATGCTTGGTTCGCTGATGCTGAACAGGGTTGGTGGAGAGATAGACGGTGCTGACGTTGTCGCAGTAGAAGAGGCAGGCAGACTCTAGAGGATGATGAAGTTCCTGGAGAAGCTGCCTAGCCAGGAGGCTTCAGCGACGCCGTTGGCAACGGCACGATATTCTGCCTCGGCGCTTGACCGAGAAACGGTGGGCTGGCTTGGAAGACCAGGAAACAAGGCTTCCTCCAAGAAAGACAGCATAGCCCATGGTGGAGTGGCGGGTGTCGGGGCAGCCGGCCCAGTTGGCGTTGGTGTACACGACGAGCTGTGTTGGAGCAGATCTGGGAATAACCAGACCATAGCTGAGAGAGCCCTGGAGGTAGCGAAGAATGCGCTTGGCAGCCACTAGATGAACTACCCAGGGATCATGCATGTGGAGGCAAACTTGCTCTACTGCGTATGCGATGTCAGGTCGAGTGAAGGTCAGGTACGGAAGAGGTCCCACAAGGCTGTGGTAGTCTGTAGGGTCAGTAACAGGAGGACCATGTCGGGCAAGAATGTCCAGTAGTGTCGTTGTGAGAGAAAGAGAGTATCCCTGTGTCGCTCAACTGCCACGCCGAGGAAGTGGTGCAGGGGACCGAGATCTTTCATGGCAAACTCCTTTTTCAGGGCATCAATTACACAGTTGAGGAGCTTCCCACAGGCAGTGAGGACAATATCATCCACATACAGAAGCAAGTAGACAATCTCGGTGCCATGATATATGAACAGAGATATGTCTGTCTTGGCTTCAGTGAACCGCAAACAGCAAACCTGCTGTGCCATGCACGCGGTGCCTGCTTTAAGCCGTATACGGATTTGTTGAGCTTGCAGACGCGTCCAGAGAGAGCAGGATCAGTAAAACCAGTGGGCTGAGAGCAGTAAACTGCTGTTTCTGACAAAGTACCATGGAGGAAGGCATTCTTCACATCAAGTTGATGGATGGGCCAATCCCAAGAGTGAGCCAAAGTGAGGACAGTACGAACGGTAGCCGGCTTGACGACGGGACTGAAAGTCTCATCGTAATCCACTCCGGGGCGTTGAGTGAACCCACGGAGCATCAAACGAGCCTTGTATCTGTCCAAGCTGCCATGTGCATGAAACTTGTGTTTGAAGATCCATTTCCCAATGACGACATTAGCCTTGGCAGGCCGAGGAACTAAATCCCAAGTATGGTTATCCAGGAGAGCAGCAAATTCTTCTTCCATAGCCCGGCGCCAATGTGGATTGGCAAGAGCATCCCGAACAGACCGCGGCAGAGAGGACAGAGCCTCGGTGTGTAGGGCAAGACGGGGCTGTCGATACCCAGTCTTCGTGCGGGTCACCATGCCATGAGAGTTGGCGATGAGCGGGATGGGGACAACTCCTGTTGGCAGTGCAGGGCCACTCTTGACAAAGCGCGGTGGAGAGGGAACCAAGCGTCGAGGAGGGGCCCCAGCCTCAGAGGGGGACTCGGGTGGCGTGCTAGGTGTGGGAGCACGGCGGGTGTAGAGGTGGACGACGGGTGGCTTGCTGAAGGGTGGAGTTGGGGGCGCCAGCACAGGGGGTGCCATGGCCGCCTGTACAGGGGGCACAGTGGGCGCCTGTACAAAGGGCGCTGGCGGAGAGGGTGATGGTGACGCCTGTACAGCGGGCGCCGATGAGGGGGGAGCCGTGGGCGCCGGTACAGGAGACGTCATGGGCGCGGTAAAGCCCAGTGGGGGCGATCTAGACACCGGTGTGTCCAGTCTGGACACTGACAGAGAGGGGGCACGCAGTGATGCATGCGCTGGTATGGCGCCAGTAGCTCCAGGGTGACCTGCAAGTGGAATAGGGACTGATGGAAAATCGTCATCAGTTAGAAAATCCAGTTCATGAGTAGGTGGTGAGGGCCGGTGAAGGGAGAAAGGGAACGTTGTTTCGTCGAAAACAACATGGCGAGAGATGATGACCCGGTTGGTAGTGAGGTCGAGGCACCTGTACCCCATGTGATCAGGAGAGTAGCCAATGAAAGCACATAAGGAAAAGCGCGGGGAAAGTTTGTGAGGGGCAGTGGCGGTGAGATTGGGGTAGCAGGTGCATCCGAAGGTGCGGAGGTCGCGATAGGATGGATGAGTGCCATAGAGCGCGAAGAATGGAGTGCTCATGTTCAGCGTTGTGGTGGGGAGGCGATTTATGAGGTGGGTGGCAGTAGCAAGAGCATCAGCCCAATAAGACGGGGGCATGGAGTCTTGGAAGAGCAGGGTGCGAGTGACATTGTTGGTGGTGCGAAGCATGCGTTCAGCTTTGCCATTTTTCTGAGGTCTAGGGGCATGACATGCGGAGAGAAACACCTTTGGCAAGAAAGAAAGCACGAAAGCCAGCGTTATCAAATTCACAACCATTATCGCATTGCACGGACTTGATGATACAGCCAAACTGAGTGTGCACAGAGGCAAAGAAGTTGGAGAGGACAGCGAAGGTGTCAGAGTTTAGGTGAAGAGGAAAAGTCCAAAGAAAATGAGAGCAATCATCTATAATAACGAGATAATATTTAAATCCAGATACACTAATAATAGGTGACGTCCACAAGTCACAATGTATCAAATTCAAATTTTTTGATGCTCCAGACAAGGAACTAGTAAAAGGCAAGCGAACATGGCGCCCAAGTTGGCAAGCATGGCAGAGGAGAGGGAGTCATCTTCAGACTTGCTGCAGATAATTGAAGAGGACTGGGCAAGGTTCTGAAGAACAGCCCTGCCGAGGTGGCCGAGGCGACGATGCCATGTAGTTGGAGAGGGAGTGGCCACAAGTGCACAAGGGCCAGAAGTCGATGACGGGAGCTACTGTTAACTGTGAAGACTCTTATATTATAGGCCTGTAGGTCCATATGGTCTGGCCCATGAGGCTCTCTAAGACCTATATATACTCATCACCATCTCTCTGGAGAGGTCATGCTCTCACATCCCTAAGGTACGTAACATGGTACAAAAGCCATGGATTAGGGTTAGGAATAGACTCATCTAATTCACCCACGATCTGTTTTTTTTTCCTTGGGATCCTTTCTCTCTTCTACACGACTTGTCGTCGTGCTCCCTCTGCACCGCGTGGCCCGTCGGCGCGCTGTGCTCCCTCTGCTCTGTGTGGCCTGTCGGCACGCTAGTGCCGCCCGCCGTCTTCGCGGACCGATCCCGCGTGAACGAGGATTTACGCGCGGACGCAACCTTGTCTTCGCCTCGGCATCCTGCGCGCAGATCACGCGCGGACGCGGCCTGCCCGCTTCACGCGCGCGACCCCGTCTTCGTGGACTCGCCTCGGTATCCCACGCGGACGCGGCCCACCTCCTTCACGTCATCCTCAATCTCCAACCACAAGCTGTTCTCGTCCAGCTGCCCGACACTGAAGATGGAGTTCCTCAAAGATCCTCAAAGCCAGGATGTAGTACAACCCAACGAGAAGATGGTGCTTCCCCATCTTGGCCTTAAAGACGACTGAGCCGACACCCTTGATCTTGACGGCGGAGGCGTCACTGAACTTGACGGAACCATTCACGCCGAAGACCAGGTCAGAGAAGAACTCGCGTCATGTGGTGCATGGCACCCGTGTCGAGATACCACCCGTGTCGAGGTACCAGCCGTTGATCTTGTCATCGGCGGCACCTTTGCCGAGGAAGGCGTGGGCATGCGGCTCATCAAGGTGGAGCTATGCGGAGCAAGCCGAGGCGGAAAGGGGAAAGCTCGGGCCTTTCACCCTCTCCCTGCTTCTTGCTGCAGCTTCACACCCTTGAGCCAGAAACAGGGCAGCATCCTGCTCCTCTGCTTGCGTTACGTGAGCTTGCCCGCCGCGGCGTGGAGGAAGACGATAGTCGACACACCCGTGTGCCGAAAACAGGGCAGCATGCTGCAACTCTGCTTGGGTGATGTGAGCCTTCCCGACGCGGCGTGGAGGAAGATGACAGTCCTTGGCCCTGTGGTCAGTCCACCTATAGTTGTTGCAGGTGTCATCCCGGGTTGCCATGCGCTCGTCGGCAGTGCCAGCCTGGCCCCAAGGCCCCTTCTCCTTACAGCCACATGGACGCCGGCGATAATCCTTGGAGGAGCCGGACGAGCCGGATCCTTCCTCCTCCCTATCAAAGGCGCACCACTGCTCCATCGTGTACAGTAGCTTGCCATCGGCGAAACCCTGCTCGAGGTCCGACACCTGCTCACGGTCTTGCACCACCTTGAGCCGCCCAATGACATCCTCGACGATGAGCTACTCGAAGTCAAGGAGCACCTCAATCGAATTGACGATCTGCGCGTACCTCTTCAGCATGCAGCAGAGGAATTTCTCTACCGCGCGCTCCTCCATGAGGTCGGTGTCGCTGTTGCGTGCCATCTGCTCGAAGGGCAAAGTGCTCGACATGCTCATCAGGCTGGAAGGCGAGGACTTCCCAGTATCCACTGAGGCGCTGCACATCGCCTGGCGCACTCGATCTCGATCCCCACCGACGCAATGTTGTGGCAATCAATTCCAACACCAGCTTTGCCATAGCCTTGTTGACGAGGGAGGCACCATGCTCGGTAGGAACGGCGGCGCAAAAACACCTCCAGCGCCCGATGACCATCATCGTAGTCGACGCTGCCAACGTGAACCGCCTCCAACAGCAGACGAACCTGTAACTTGACCTTCATCAGACTATTGGTAATTCGACTTGGTGATCATTGACCATGGCGTTCCCGCTCTGAAGTCACGGTAGACCATTTGCAGCACCTAGGGAGCGGCCACACCGACCAAGACGCCGATTTGGAGACATCGACTGGCGGTGGCGCACAACCAGGTTACGTGATCCTCTAGCTAGCCCCGGCTCCCGCTCCATCTCGCGCAGCACTGCAGCTGCGACCCAGGCCGTAGCAGCCACTTGCCTTGCCATCTCGGACGCCACCACAGCCGCTGCCTCTGCGGCAGCAAGGCGTGTTGCACCATCACCAGCTCCTGCGCCCGCTGCACCTCTGTCGAGGTTGATCACTGTGCCGGCAGCAAGGTGGCGGCGCGCTGCCTCTCGACTTGACTAGCGGTGGACATGGCTCTCCCTCACTCAAGAACCCTCATGGCTTCGATACCAGATTCATGACACGGCAATGCAGCTCAGCACCCTTGGCAGCAAATGCGACAACACACCTGAGCTTGAACACGATGGCCGAGGACACCATGCTCCGCACCACCATCCCCATCCAAGATCATGTTGCTGTTAGTATCTAGGGCCTCGCCATAGGGGAAGCTGCTCCACCTCATGTCCAAGCACTTTGGCCTCGGCCCCTCCATCTGCCACAAGCTCGTCGTCAAGGTGTGTGCCATCATCAAGTCCACTGGCAGGGAAGGAATCGAGAGGGAGCAGGTGCAGAGCGGGCGCATCCACTGCAGAGCAGGTGCAAGGACAAGGCAGTTGGCTGCAGTGCGGATGCAAGTTCCCAATTGCATAGCTGGATATACCAGATTTGAGCAAATAGTGGGATGCAGGCTTAAGCTGCTCTGAAGAGAGTGTCAGGCTGCATAAGGTCTTATGCATATAAACAATCAGATCCAGTTGCATTACGAGGGCCTAGATAAGGAGTTAGCAGGTAATAATTCAGACCCTTTAGTTCCCAGCTATCTAGTTGAGTGCAACAATTCCTATCCACCTTCTGATCAGTTTGCAAGCAGTTACCCAGCTTCTCCACAGACGACTTTTGTTGAGCAGAAAAATGCAGAATGTTGGGACCAAATGATGATGGATCTCCTGTTAACCTGTGTGGCTGTGTCAGTGATATTGGCTCTCAGCAGCAGCAAATACAAACTTATCTGGTTCGGTATGGAAAGGAGGAGCAACTCAACTGGATCATTTTTTTTTATGCTTCAGCAGACAGCCGTCCCCCATCTCCTGACCGTGGAGCAAACAATACGTTCGGCACTACAGCGTGTCCAACCACTTCAGCACCACTGTGATCATCATCACAGCTACAACAGTCATGCGCCCCCCCTCCCCCCCCCC
>NC_012873.2:34703922-34770351 GCF_000003195.3 Sorghum bicolor
AAATTTTTTTTGTTCGGTTTGGAAAGGGGGGAGCACTCCAAGGGGACCTTTTTTTTTTTTGTTAAAGAAGAAAGCGTTCCCCATTTTTTGGACGGGGGAGAAAAAAATACTTTGGGCATTAGAGGGGGTCAAACCATTTGGGCCCCCTGGTGTTTTTTTTCAAAGTTAAAAAATTGTTGGGCCCCCCTTCCCCCCCCCCCCCCCCCAACCCCCCAAGTTCAATGGAACTAATCCCATAGCAGGACAAATGCACTATTTCAAGATCTTTCAAATTGAACTATTGAAGATTCCATGTGGTCAACTGCAGGTGCTCTGCATTTTGAAGGCAATGCAGCACGATGGTTGCAGATGTACAAGCACAAGAACAACTTGGGTTCCTAGGAAACTGTTGTCAGTACAGTGCAAACGCAATTTGGTCTCTATAGGGAGGCTCTGACCAAATTGTTGGAGTTGAAGCAAGACAGTAGTACTGTGTAATGTTATGCTGAAACTTTGTAGTTTGAGGGACATCCATGCACAATACAGGATTTGATGAACTGTATTTTGTCCCAATTTCTGAAAGACGTCAAACAAGAGATCAGAGTGCCGGTTCAGTCTTAAGCTCCTGACAAAATGCACCGACAATCATGTTGACCAAACTACAACACATGCCGGACTCTACCAAATTCAAAAAAAAAAAAAAACAAGGCAGCATACTCCTTTCGAATCTCCAGCTCAGTTTCCTTACAAGCCTGAGTCCAAAGTGTCTACTCCACTCTAGAAGGAGAGACAACTAAGAGACTATCGTCGAGCAAATGGTTTGAGCTACTATTGTGAGACAATTATGATCCAACACATAATGAAGTCTGCACAAAACGACCAAATGCCCAAGTAAGTGCACTAGCGGACTAGTCTGCAATGAATTGGATATCAATGAAGTGTTAGCTCAACTGGCAATTGAAGATTCTTTAGCCTATGGTTTTGGTCAGCTATCCTTAAATGCCAAGTCAGGCACTGATGCAGGAAATGCTATGAAAGTGAGACCTCTTGTTGATCATGCTCCTCTTTAGTGCAAAGTGGCAACACACACTCCTTTGCCAGTTCCACATTTGTGCAGAAATTGCAACTCCAGTGTCTGCTCCTCCAAAACAAGTTAAGTTACCCAATGGCCAGCTCCTGGTAAGTAACTCAATGATCCCAGCACTGTAGTGGTGGTCCAATGGATACATATTTGAAACAGCCATTAGGGTGCTGGATATGGATGCTTATGAGTTATGACTGCATTGTGGGATATGACTGGTTGGAAAATAAAATAGCATCCATGCATGAAAAACATGGTGCCCCTGTCCCACTAATTATCTAATAAGACACTACATTGAAACAGCATCTCTTCCTAATCTCTTTTACTGACCAGGATGATTTCAGCTCATACTTAACATGAACCAAGAAATGAGTATCCACCACTCACCTTGAATATCCATCATCAGAGCCACGAGGTCTAGCCCATGTGCCACCTGTTCGTCTGGATCGCATAGAGTGAGCGGGACTTGATCGGGCAGAGCTACTGGTTGGCGGTCCATGAGCACTAGGACTAGGGTCGTTCATACAGTTATATTCATCTTTTGGAAGCTCACCTTTGCTAAGCTTTTCAATCAATTCCTGCAGGACAGGTAAGAACATCACTCACATCATTATACCAATATAAATGAAAACTGGTAAAACCAAGGCATAAAGGAATTATATGGTGGCATTCACATAATTTTAGAGAAAAGTACAAATATTTCATTGTGTTTCTGATGGGGAGGATGGTTTGCCTGTACAAACGGCAGCCCTGCAGACTAGAGTACTGCTCAGTTATTTAGTACCCCTGCAGACTAGAGTACTGCTCAGTCATTTAGTACCCCATAGGCCCTGTACTCTCCATGGCTTAATGGAATGAGATATGATCATTCTGATATCCCAGATAGTAAAGTTTCTTCTACACTGGATATCACCTTTTGGGCCTTTGGCTTTCACAATGGGACTTGCATATTCAATACCCTCCCTCCAAAAATATAAGGAGTTCTGGTGCTTGGCATGGATTAGCCCAACAGCCTGCTACAAACTAAGCAAATCAGGACACAGTAGTGGTCCCAGCTGTCTAATAAAGAGTATGGACTTTTATCTTCTTAATGTAAGACATAATCTGCTGCCCCCTTCCTTTCTTCTTGCTGACCAGGACAGAGGCATGGTAGTGGATCAGATCATTTCATGGCTGGTCAAGTCTTTGGTCCTGTAGAGTATAAGGCAATAGGCCATACTTGTACTAGTAGAAGTACACCAGCTGTATGGCTGGTACTAGAGTAGTTGATGGCTGATTTCTTTTTTTTCTCGAACACGCAGGAGAGCTGCGTATCATTATATTAAGAAGATAAAAGGTACCACACAACCAAAGAACAGAAAAACTAACGCCAACACACACAACACAAGCCACTCTAATCATTTGAGATTACACGCACGCCGTTTACAACTTAGAAACCGACCAACTCCTCACTCGCTACTCTTCATGCACCGGACTAGTCAAAGAAAAGAGGCACCGTGCGCCTGCCATCTCCCAAAGATGTCGTTCATCATTAGTAGCGCTGAGGGCTCTTGATATGCTAGGAGTCGCTCCATCAAATACACACGCATTGCGATGTGTCCAAATACTCCAAGCCCCTAGCACTACTAGGGAATTAAAACCCTTCTTTTGGTGTTCCGGAATTATGCGCCATGATCTGTCCCACCATTCATCAAACTCTGTATCAGACGGCTGAGGAGTGAATTGTTGTAACCCAACATGATGGAGGACGGAGTACCAATACTCTCTTGCAAATGGGCACGCTATCAACAGATGGTCAGCCTTGTACCCTAGGTGTATGTAGTTGGTAGAACTGTACCTTAGAAGGTACATGTATTGGTGTATATAAACCAGCCCAATGCAATGGAAGCAGCAGCAAGTTCATTGCCACTCATTCAGTTTGCAGTTTCAGTTCAAGTCTGAAACTGTGTGTGTGTTGTGTGTGTGTGCTGTAGTAGCTCAGGGCTTTTCTTCTACCTTGGAGTGCAGGGTTGCTGTGCCAACAAGTGGTATCAGAGCCGTACAAGTCGTGTGCTAGGTCCATCGACCGGCAATGGCGGACAGTGCGGCCCGGAACGGCGGAGGGGAGGGCGCTGAGCGCCAGCTCCAACCGGCGCCACCGTAGGTCGAGGTGCGTGTGGTGAAGGAGTTCGGCGGGAGCGGCTCCTGGCCCATGCTCACCCGCACCAACTACGGTGACTGGGCGACGCAAATGAAGTGGAAGCTGCGCGCGCGGAAGTGGTGGCGGGCGATCGAGGAGGATGATCGGAGCGAGGATGCCCAGGTGGGGATCATGGAGGCGCTCATGGCCTCGACGCCGGCGGAGTACCACGAGGCGCTGGGCGCCAAGGAGACCGCGAAGCAGGCCTAGGAGATGCTGGAGTCCCTACGCATTGGCTCGGATCGAGCCAAGAGGGCGAGGATTCAGCAGCTGCACAGGGAGCTCAACGACATCAAGTTCAAGTCCGGGGAGTCGGTGGAGGACTTCACCCTTCGCCTCCAATCTCTGGCCACGCGGCTGGCCACCTATGGCAAGAAGGTGGACGACGAGGACCTCGTCACCAAGCTGCTGTGCACCGTGCCGGCAAGATACTCGCAGCTCGCCATGACCATCGAGACCATGCTGGACATCTCCACGCTGTCTCTGGAGGACGTGGCCGGGCGGCTGCGGGTAGCAGAGAGTGGCACCACACCGGCGCCAGAGAAGGAGAAGCCCAAGCTTCTGCTGACCGAGGAAGAGTGGTCAACACGCATGAAGGAGAAGCGGCGGTCCGGGGAAGGCTCTAGCCGTGGTGGCAGCGATCGCGGCGGCGGTAAGCAGCAGAGCAAGGGGCCGGCGGACAAGAAGAAGGGGAAGAAGAAGTTCTCCGACCCGAACGCCTGCCGCAAGTGCGGCAAGGTTGGGCACTGGGCGCGGGAGTGCCCGGAGCGCAAGGAGAAGAAGGATGAGGTGCACCTGGCTCAGGACGACAGTGACGGCGATCACGCACTCCTGATGGGGGTGTACTGCGTGGAGCAGAGTGGCGGAGATGAAGTGTTGGAGGCGGAGCAGAGTCTTGCGCCGCTGGCTATCCATCACTTTGATGAGCCGCGAGCGCAGGTCCATCTTGGAGTCGCCGGAGATGAGTCCGAACAACGGTGGTACCTGGATTCCGGCGCAAGCAATCACATGACCGGTTGCCGCGCCGCCTTCTCCGAGCTGGACGAGAAGCATGCCGGGAGCGTTCGGTTCGGGGACGGCTCTCGGGTGGAGATTTGCGGACGAGGGACGGTGCTGTTCAGGTGCAAGAACGGGGAACACCGAGCGCTCTCGGAGGTTTACTACATCCCCGAACTTCGGTCGAGCATCGTCAGCTTGGGTCAGCTGGACGAGCACGGCGCGGAGGTGCTCATCCGCGACGGCGTGCTCCGGATCAGGGACCAGGACGGGCGACTCCTGGCGAAGGTAAAGCGATCACGCAACCGACTTTACCTCCTTGATTTGAAGATCGAGCAACCAGTGTGCCTAGCAGCAGCGTGCACAGAGAAGCCATGGTTGTGGCATGGCCGGTTCGGCCATCTCAATTTCGATGCGCTGGGCCGGCTCGGGAAGATGGTGGACGGTCTACCGGAGATCAGGCACGCGGCGAGCTCTGCGACAGCTGCCTGGCGGGGAAGCAGAGGCGTCTGCCGTTCCCCAAGGCAGCCAAGCGTCGCGCAGTCGAGCTGGTCCATGGAGACCTCTGCGGACCAATCACACCGGCGACCCACGACGGGCGGAGGTACTTCCTCCTGCTCGTAGACGATTGCAGCCGCTACATGTGGCTGCAGCTTCTAACGAGCAAGGCTGAGGCAGCGGACGCCATCAGGCGCTTTAAGGCGCGGGTGGAGGTGGAGTCCGGGAAGAAGCTTAAGGTGCTGAGGACAGACCGCGGCGGCGAGTTCACGGTGATAGAATTCGCCACCTACCGCGCCGAGGAGGGGATGGGGCGCCATCTCACTGCGCCCTATTCTCCTCAGCAGAACGGCGTGGTGGAACGCCGAAACCAGACCATCGTTGGGATGGCACGTTCGATGATGAAGGCGAAGAAGATGCCGGGAGCCTTCTGGGGCGAGGCGGTGAGCACGGCCGTCTTCATCCTCAACCGGGCTCCCACCAAGGCGCTGAGAGGGCAGACGCCGTTCGAGGCATGGCATGGGCGCAAGCCTAATGTCTCGTCCATGCGCACATTCGGCTGCATTGGCCATGTGCGCATCACCAAGCCAGTGTTCCTTCGCTACGAGGAAGGGTCCAAAGCCTATAGGCTCTACGACCCGGCTGGCGGGAAGGTGATGGTGTCCAGAGATGTCGTCTTCGATGAGGCGGCTGCCTGGAGGTGGGAGAAGGAGACCGATTTGGGGGAAGCATCAGAGGGCGGTGGCATCAGCGACTCCTTCGACGTCGAACACCTGGTGATTCAAGGCCACGGTGCAGCAGCGGAGCAGCCGCCAGAATCAGCAGCCGCGAGGGATGCCGAGTCGCCGGTTGCAGCAGGGAAGCCACCCAGTCCAAGCAGGACTGGACACCTGGATGCGCCCGGACTGGCCGGGGAAGAATCCCCTGGCTCGCCCGAGCAGAGGACACCTGCTGCGGCCACAGTCGAGTACGCTCGCCACCTTCCAACGTCTCAGACTTCGTGGATGCCTTCCATGAAGGGGAGGAGGTGCGGTTCCGACGGGTGGACAACGTGGTCAGGGAGGCAGCCATGCCAGGACTGGCCGAACGGTTGCTCGACAACGGTGCCCACACTTTCCTCTTGATGAGCGCAGAGGAGCCGGGCACGTTTGTAGCTGCGGAGCGCGATGAAGCATGGCGGCGTGCAATGCTCGAGGAGATGAAGTCCATTGAGGACAACTGCACCTGGGAGCTTGTCGATCCGCCGGTGGGATGCCGGCCGATCAGGCTCAAATGGGTGTATAAGGTCAAGCGCGACGAGCGGGGCGCCGTCGTGAAGCACAAGGCACGGCCCGTCGCCCGCGAGTTTGTACAGAGGGAAGGGGTTGATTTCGAGGAGGTCTTTGCGCCAGTGGTGCGCATGGAGTCGGTGCGGCTCCTGCTTGCGCTCGCGGCGGCCAAGGACTGGCTTTCTCAATGGCGACTTGGCGGAGGTTGTCTTCGTCAAGCAACCACCAGGATTCGTGCAGGCGGGCCAGGAGCGGAAGGTGCTGCGGCTTCGGAAGGCGCTGTATGGACTGCGCCAAGCTCCGCGCGCCTAGAATGCCAAGCTCGACGCCATCATGACGGAGCTTGGATTCACACGGTGCGCCAGCGAGCATGCTCTGTACACCCGACGACGGGGGAAGGAGCACCTCATTGTCGGGGTGTACGTCGATGATTTGATCATCACCGGCGCGCGGGCAAGCGACATCGCTCGGTTCAAGGAGGAGATGGCCAGCCAATTCAAGATGAGTGATCTCGGATCGCTATCTTACTACCTCGGGATCGAGGTGAGGCAGGGGGCGGACTCCATCAAGCTTAGACAGCGTGCGTACGCGCTCAAGCTACTGGAAAGGGCAGGCATGGTGGGCTGCAAGCCAGTGGCTACACCGATGGAGGAGCGCGTGAAGCTCTCTAAACAGAGCACGGCGGAGAAGGTGGATGCCACCTTGTACCGGAGCATCGTCGGTGGCTTGAGGTGGCTCACGCATACCCGGCCGGACATTGCGTTCGCCGTCGGCTATGTGAGCCGCTTCATGGAGGATCCGCGAGAAGATCACTGGGCGGCGGTGAAGCGCTTGCTGCGTTACGTCCAGGGGTCAGCGGAGATGGGGCTCATCTTCCCCAAGCGTGGCGGGCTTCGGCTGTCTGTCTTCAGCGAGGCACCACCCAGGACAGGGGAAGCAGAGCTGGTGGCTTACAGTGATGCAGACATGGCCGGGGACGTGGATGGACGGAGGAGCACCTCTGGGGTGCTTGTCTTCCTCGGGGCTGTGCCGGTTGCCTGGCAATCACTGAAGCAGAAAATGGTGGCTCTGTCCCCTTCCTTTCTTCTTGCTGACTAAGGAGTATGGACTTTTATCTTCTTAATGTAAGACATAATCTGCTGCCCCCTTCCTTTCTTCTTGCTGACCAGGACAGAGGCATGGAAGTGGATCAAATCATTTCATGGCTGGTCAAGTCTTTGGTCCTGTAGAGTATAAGGCAATAGGCCATACTTGTACTAGTAGAAGTACACCAGCTGTATGGCTGGTACTAGAGTAGTTGATGGCTGATTTCAGCCTTGTACCCTAGGTGTATGTAGTTGGTAGAACTGTACCTTAGAAGGTACATGTATTGGTGTATATAAACCAGCCCAATGCAATGGAAGCAGCAGCAAGTTCATTGCCACTCATTCAGTTTGCAGTTTCAGTTCAAGTCTGAAACTGTGTGTGTGCTGTAGTAGCTCAGGGCTTTTCTTCTACCTTGGAGCAGGGGAGAGGGAGAGGGGAGGAGAGCAGGTGCTGCTCACCTCGGTGCAGGGTTGCTGTGCCAACACTTAATTGTCCTAAAATTCCCAGAAGTCCTTATATTTTGGGACAGAGGGATTGTCTTTTTTGTCGTGATTAAATTCACGCCAACTTCCCAGAAGTCCTTGACCATCTTTGTAATATTCTGCCATGTTTTCTAGCAAATTGAAAATCAACCCTACAAGTAAAAGGATATTTTACAAGAAATTCTTACTGACTTCAGAAATTTTTTATATAAATCTTCCTAAATATTATATGGGTACTTCGACAAAATAAAACAGACGAAATTCAATGTAGTACATAAAGTGGGTAACTTATATTTCTAGCATGCATTGTAAGAACATTAAGTTAATATGTGACATGGAAAACAGAACCTTAAACAAAGTGCATGTGAACAACCCAAACTGGCAAGTTTTAGATGATTTGGTAGTAGCATCAAATAATTAAACTAGTCTAGAGAAAACAATGATTCATACCTCCAAAATAGGATAAAATCGGGATAGTGCCCATGCTGATTCTTCCCCTGTTCGCTCTTTTCGATGTGCGTGCTTCTTCTGTTATCAACATTCAACAGGAGAAAAAAAATGTTTTGAGATCCAGATTACATATATAAATACAAGCCGGGAAATAATCTAGATTATTTACCTTATGGACATCAAATTTCAGTGCAAAACCCCCTACTGAAGACTTTTTGGTATCAGGCCCACATAAGCAACGCATATTATTTACAGCAATCATGTCATCAGCAGATAATCCTGCCAACTGCAAACAACATCTCCTCAGGTTCAGTGCAACTGTTGACGAGAGTTAGCATGAGATCCACTGAAGGAAATTGATTTAAGTTGAGTTCCACATTATTAAATATTTTGATGTAAACTAAAGACTTCTCTTTCAGCCAGTCCATACCACTGCAGCAGTTTATCATTTATCGTGGATCAAAATTGTAGCCCTGATTGGCTACCAATGAAAGGAATAGAAGATGCATCTCAGGTGACATTCAACCTTATTTATCAATACAAAAAACATTGCGTTGATAAAAATGTTTATTTAAACATTGCACTTCTCCATGGTGATGAAAATCAAGCGTAACTATTTAAACTGTGTGAAAGATAATTCTTCAATTGTGCCCTGGTCTTGTGTCATGGGCATAAAGAGGGGCGCTGTAGGGCGCAAGTGTCCTAGTTGGACCTTAAGCCCATTAGTGTTAATTAGTGCCTCTCTTGGTTATTGGTCTATAGGAATAGTACCATATTGTCTAGGCGCCACAAGAGGTGTTAGTCCTATGTACCTTTTATATTCAGCCCATGGGGCACAATGGAAAGGAAGCAATGAATTATGAAGAAACAATTATAGTCTCCCTTATTCTCTCAAGCTCTTGGCAAAGCATAAGGCCTAGTTATCCCAAAATATCCCCCTCAATCTCTCAAGCTCTTGGCAAAGCATAAGGCCTAGTTATCTATCTCCCAAATATCCACCTCGTTCATAACATCTGGTATCACAAGTCTGTCGATCCATCCACAGCTGCTGCCAATCCTCCACATCAAAAAAAAAATCCAGATCGCTGGCCGATCCATCTTCCACGGCCATCCACCACCACAGCCCCCAGCCGCTGCGCCTCCATCTCCATCAGCCGCCGCCAACAGCAACTATCTCGTCGATCCCCTTCGTTTCCAAAAAAAAAAGAGATCAGCCGATCCTGGCAGCCAGCAGCAGCGCCACCTCAACCCTAAACACGCCGCCGCGCTGCCCCACTACGCGCCGCCACCACCACAGCCCGATCCCCACCATCTCGCGCAGCCACAACCCCGCTTCTAGCCGCTGAGCCAACTCTCCGATCCCGATCCGATCAGCACCGTCCGCCGCCACTCCATCCCACCGCACGGCAACCATTGCATGCTAGTCCTCCAATGTTGCATGCCTTTCTTCTATTCTTAGCCGCAGCCTCCACAGCCGTGCAACATCCACCGAACCCTCAACCTCTGCATGTCGTCTATTCTTAGCCACACCAGAGATCAGGGCCAAGATTGGGCGGAAAGGAAAGACAGGGAATTGTCCGCACCATCCGCGCGGCCCTCCTCCACGCCGTCCGCGCGACGCCTCTGCGCGCGGATCCTCTCCGCGCCGGCCGCCCGTCCCCTCGGTGCCACCGAGCCCACCACCAGCAGTCGCCACCCGTTCTCCAGCAGGCGCTAACTCGATCCAAGACGACCACGGCTTCACCCCTCGCCGCCGATCCAGCAGGCGCGACCTCGACCCGTCGACGCCCGTACATGATGGAGTTCCCGCAGTTTGATGGAACCTCTGATCTGGAGGCCTTCGACAACCAGTGCGAGCTCTACTTCCGCCGGGAGCGCATCATGGTGGAAGAACGGGTATGGCTAGCTTCTCGCAATTTGAAAGCTGATGCCCGTGAGTGGTTCCGCCAAGTCACGCAAGATGAATACCCAGCATGGCGTCACTTCACCGAGCTCCTGCAGCGGCGCTTCAAACCAACTCCGCGCCCCAATCCGCTCCACCGGCTGTCCTTGGTGTCGACAACTGCCTGCGCAGCCTTGCGGATATGACCGCACAGCTGGATCGCCTCCGGGTGTGTCTCGAGAAGGAGGACCGTGAACGCCGAGCAGCTGTACACCTCCAGGCAGCAGCACGGGGACTCCTAGCACGTCGCCGAGTGCAGGCTCTTCGTGCCACAAAAGCATCGAAGGAGCAAGCAACTGTGTGCCTCCAGGCAGCAGTGCGAGGAATGCTTGTCCGTCGCATGGTGCGGCAGATACGCATGCTCCTCAGCTCGACGTTGTTGTACGTGTTCATCCACTCGGACTCGCCGATACGGCCTGCGGCTCCAATTGCAGTGGAGGTCCAAGTATGGGCGTTTCCAGTGCAGCGACCTCGCATCAGCATCCAGCATCAGGCATCAAAGGCTATCTCATTCATCCTTGTGCCTGCCGTGGTGCTAGACACTTTCAGCATAATAGCCAGCTGCTTCACACTCCACCCTTCAGCCTACATGAAGCCAGCAGAGGCGCTCTTCCCATGGGATCCAGGTGGATATCCTTCTATTTTAGTCTTCAATAAAAAGGGGAAGCCGAGATATAAAAGGCTTAACCCTATTTCGCGTCAGCTCTCCAGCTCGAGGACGAGCTGGGTCTCCAAGGGCGGGCGAGATGTCATGGGCATAAAGAGGGGCGCTGTAGGGCGCAAGTGTCCTAGTTGGGCCTTAAGCCCATTAGTGTTAATTAGTGTCTCTCTTGGTTATTGGTCTATAGAAATAGTACCATATTGTCTTGGCGCCACAAGAGGTGTTAGTCCTATGTACCTTTTATATTCAGCCCATGGGGCACAATGTAAAGGAAGCAATGAATTATGAAGAAACAATTATAGTCTCCCTTATTCTCTCAAGCTCTTGGCAAAGCATAAGGCCTAGTTATCCCAAAATATCCCCCTCAATCTCTCAAGCTCTTGGCAAAGCATAAGGCCTAGTTATCTATCTCCCAAATATCCACCTCGTTCATAACATCTTGGCCTCCTGTGAATGCCAAGCTGGTGCTACATGCCGCTCAACACTCCATTTTTTTCAAAGGAAAAGATGATCTCCCTATCTGTCATCACATACGACAGATGGCAGCTCTCATTTCCCCGATCAGAGAGCAGAGGTTTATCCAATTATAATGTGCATCATCCAGTGCATGACCGCAGCAGATTTACATCCACCCCACGAGTTCTTACTCACACTGACACAACTAATGAACTTAAAACATCCACCCCAATGCATCTGAAAACTCCTTTTCTGCACAAAGTGTGCCTGCTGGAAGAGCCCTAATCAGGTGCACTAGATGCCAGTGAAGGCAGAGGCAGGAGCAGGAGCTTCTAGCAACGTGGAGATACGACAAATTAGACTTTAGTAATCTGGTCAACTCTTGCTCCTTTTCACAACTTTGTACTACTGCCCTATGACATGAGGCTGATAGTATGTCCAGTATGGCCTTGTAGTTGGTAGTATGGCTGGTATGGCCATTGTATTTGTTGGAATATAAGTGAATTGGCCACCTCTCTCCATCAGCTTAAGCTTTTGGATTGAGCTGGTTGGTGCATGCAACTCAATATGGTATCATTCGCCTAGGTTTAGATTTTAACCCTAGCCGCCGCCGCTTCCGCACTGCGTGCCCCCGGAGAGAGGTCGATCTCCGCCAGGGGCAGCACCCCTCTTTAAGCGCCCGATCATATTGATCCGGCTGTCGTCGTCGCACAGCAGATCGGGATCTCCCCTACGTCATCGCCAGGTTGCCGCCGCTGCCTTGTCCCCGGGCCCGTCGCCGGCTGTCGCCATCAACACCTGATCTTCATCGCATGGAAGCAGATGGATATCGCCCTGTCCTGTGCCGCCGTGGTGGCGGCCAGGGCCGGCCACACGCCTCGACCCTGCGCTGCCATGGAGGCAGCCAGATCTGGCGTGTCGCTATTGCCGAGCGGATCTGCCCATCTCCACCTTGTCTATCTGCGTTGGCGCCTTCGACCCTGCGTGTTCGTGACCCGTCGTGCGCCTTGCGCCACCCGATCGGGACGCACCGCAGCCGTCGTGTCGTCTTGCTGGGTACACCTGATCTGCTGCTGTATCTTTTTGGTTTGCCTGATCACTGATCAGGATTGAGTCGCCCACCGCCTGTCGACCTCGCGCGTTCTACTCTGGCATCGGCATCGACTTCATCGACACCGTCTCCGAGTACTACGCGCATCTTCTCCGAGCAATAGGGCTGCTGCTGTGTCGCCTCATTGGGCTGCAGCACCGCCGCCCGTGTCTCTGCTTCGTCGTTGCATCTACATCGCCGTCACCTGTGCATCAATGACTTGCGCAAACAATGCTGCGCCATCCGTCTGCACAAGGTCTTCGTCCTGCTGATTCGGTCTTCGTCATCGAGCTGCCACTACCCGTGTCGTCGCTGAGACATGCTCGCCGACGCGTCTTCTCCCGTATTGCTTCTTCTTCGTCCAGCATAACCACACGCTGCGCCTCGATGCTTAGGCGGCTGACTGCATCGACTTCGGCATCGACCCTCCCGTTCCTACCCCGTCTGCCTCGATTGCGTCGTCGCCCTTCTTCTACGACGGTCCTGATTGCATCGACTTCGGCATCGCCCCCTCCCACGACGACTGCCTCGACGCGTCACTGTCATTACCATGGTGCCCCTTGTGTGCCAGCAGCTCCATCGACACGCAACCCAACTACAACTACGTCGACCTCGGCTATCTTCAGCACGACTTCTTTGGCCACGGCTACTGCGCCCTTACGCTCGGCTACCTCGACATCGGCATAAAGGGCTACCGCCTTGCATGAGGACTCATCGGCTTCTTCTCCAGCCACAGCATACGCGGCGCATCGACTGTTATGACTGCGGGGGGGATGTTACTTATCATTCTTCTCTAGTCTTACCGTCTGTAACGCTCCCGCTGTGACTGCAGGGGGATGTTAGAGTAAATAGGAATAGTACCATATTGTGTACCCACATAAGGTGTTAGTTCTAATCAGCCCATGAGGCCCAATGCAATATATAAAATATTCCACCAATTATATTTTCCTTCGTATTTGGTGAAAGTAGAACATGTATATATATACAAGTGCTTGGGCAGCTGCAACCCAGTTCAGGTAAGCAGCAGAACTCCATTGTGTATTTGTGCTCTTTCTGTTCCCTTCTCCACTGATCTATCTCTCAAGTGTGTGTGAGGTTGAGGGACTACACCTGATTGCCAGCTAATGTTTAGCGATTTAGCATCACAGCTGAGCTAGGAGAGATCGATGGTGATGTCTGGCGGAGGTGGGTGTTCCCTCTCCCTAGACCTGAGAGGACGCCGGACGTCTTCGTCACCAGAGCAACAGCCATTCTTGGTGCAGAGGACAGTGAGGGAGATTGGGAACACCGTATCCAATTCTCACCTGCACCAACTTTGGCAAGTGAGTGGTGTTGATGAAGGCAAGCTCAGGGATTGTGGTACACGGTGAACACCGGCACCACAAACGTGGTCAAGGACCGACAGGCAATGGCGGCCATCCTCCAATCGATGCTGCTAGAGTATGTCCAGGGATTGTTTAAGGCAACTTGCCATCCTCAGCTACACAGCCAAGGAGGCTATCACCAAATATCTGCACGTCGTCACGTCTTCGTACACATAGTCGCCCTGTGCCCCTGTCCATCAAGACATTGATTGACATGGACACACTCACGATTGAGGACGTGACTAGGTAGCTCAAGGTGACAGAAGACTGATGTGCAGTGCCAGTACAAGCAGCCACGGACGGAGATGGTGACGCATCTGGCTCTGGATTTGGGGCTGTCCTCCATCAAGGTGCAGGGGATCAAAGTGCAGAGGCATTGGCTTTCTTCAGCCAGCCATTCGCAGCTCGCCACCTCAAACTTACTGCATATGAGCATGAACTGATCAGGTTAGTACAAACGATGCGGCATTGGAAGTCCTACTTATGGTGATGGCGATTCGTGTTACGCACTAACCATTATAGGGTAAGTTTGGTACCACTTTGCAAGCTGCCAAACACCCCCGGCCACTCTGCTTCGATATCAAAGCTCCATGATTTCCACTGAGAATGAGTGCGATGAGGGAGGCGAAGCTGAAAATACCAGCTTTGCCTTGCTTCGCGACGCTCCCGTGGGACCTCGTGCGGCCATTGTCCAGTTTGCCTTGAGTGCATCGTTGCGCGCAAGGCCAGCAAAGGAGCGGAACACGGCGACGGTGCAGGGCCGGAATTGGATGGAGTCAACAAAAGTGGACCGGAGTACCCAAGCACGGGGCCGGCAGCGTAGGGCCAGAGTGCAGCGAAGTCACTAGGGTGGGGTTGGGGGCGTAGTCATGGACAGAGCAGCACGCAGAGTGGCGCGATGAGCGTGGGCGGAGTGGAGGTGGTGCAGTACGCGATAGCGAGGCAAAGAGGTGGCGCAACACATGGAGTGGCGAGATGGGCGAGGGCGAGGGTTGTGCCCCGGTCATGGGATGAACGAAGCCGAAACAAAAGACAATGGATGAAGAAAATAAGGGAATACGGAGAGGGAGGAAAGAAATAATATAGAAAGAAAAAATAAGAAAAAGAAAAGAATAAGGGTATTATGGACATTTACCTCTTTTTATCTACCATGAGAAGCTATTCTGTCAAACATTCTACCACAGCTTCAACTCCACTAGTGAAGCTGCTCATGGAGCCAAAGCTGGAAAAAACTGCTCCACCGGTGAAGCAAAGCTGTCCAAACAGGCCTTAGTCTAAATTTATGCTCGATAAGCACCTTTCTACAGTTCCACAGCATCAATGGATGAGCAATGGCTTCAGCTTTACTGTTGAATACCCGACCACGCCAGCTCTGGACAGCCATTCAAGCTCTACTTCAACATCCGCGACTTCCAAACATTGCTAGCCATGTCACAACTCCATCTGCGCATCATCAATGCTGAAGACGGCTGGCGTGAAGCTAAAGATAACCACAGCCTTCCATTCTCAAACGAATGACCAGTCTGAGGTGGTGAACCAGACCATTGCCATGTACTTGTGGTGCATCACCGGTGACCGGTTGCAGGCTTGGCTGGTCCAAGCACAGCAACACACAAAGCACTATTATGACGGACATCACCACGAGTTAGTTTGTAGTCGGAGCTTGGGTGTGTCTGCGCGTGTTGAACAAACAAGCACACACCCTGGTGGAGCACAAGGCCTCCCAGCTTGGTCCATGATACGCAGGTCCTTTCCATGTCTCGGAGCGCATTAGCAAGGTTGCCTATCGTCTCGCACTTCCAGAGCGCCCGCATCAAAGGCGTCTTCCATGTCAGCGTCCTCAAGCCCTTCCACGGCACTGCGCCTGCTGCTGCACCACCCCTTCTGCCAATAGAGCATGGCAGGATACTTCCAACACCTGAATGTGTGCTTCGGGCTGCAGTTTCCGGTGGCATATGGCAATGCAATGGGACGGAACTGGAGCTGATGAAGACACTTGGGAACCATTGCAACAATGCCATGACTCCTAACTTGCCTTTCAACTCGACGACGAGCTGTTCTTGGAGCGGGACAGAGATGTTATGACCAGGCTGGGCTACAGCAGGAAGAAAAGAAAGAACCGCACGCCTGGCGATGCAGGCGCACCCACGATCGTGTGTGTGTGTGTGTGTATTAGATCCCCTGAACGGGTTAGTCAGGAGGTTAGGCAAGAACAACCTTAGTTGTTGCCCTTGCTTTAGGCTCAGTTCGGTTGCTTGTGTTCCTGTTATGACTGGAGGAAGCCCATTAGTGGCTAGAAGCAGGCGCAGGGAATTAGGGGCTTGGCCCAATTTATTCATTATTTATTATTTATTTAATTCCTATTATCAGCGAGGAGAGAGCTGTATAAACAGATGTAAGACACTTGTGTTAACTAAGCAAGCGCAAACAGATTGCTCGGCTTCCTTTAGGGAGCTGGGAGTCCCCCAGAACCCTAGCCGCCCCCTTCCCTCTTCCCTGCACGCGACCATGGCGCCCAAGAGCCGTCGCGCACCTCCAGAGTCCAGCCTCGTCCTCCTCCCTCTCACTCCTACAGCCTGCGACCATGCATCGGTAGGGATCGTATTCCTATCAATCTGGTATCAGCGATCTCTGGTTTGATCATGTTAGTCCTCCACCAAATTCCACCCATCCGCCGCCGCCGCAATCCCAACCCCTGCTGCCCTCTTCTTCACGCGCACTGCTGTCCCAGGCATCAGGCGTGCTACGGCCCCACGCGTCGGATGCGTCAGCCTCAAGCGCGTTGGCGTCCTCCGGGGCGCTCACGCCCTCGGCCCCGGCACCCTCATCCTCCGCCGCCCTCGCCCTCACCCCGAAGCAGATGACGGCGGCGATCCTATGTCGGGACCACGTAGCAGATCCAGTTCCCGCCGTCGCCCTTGCTGCTCCCGACTTGGCTCACTGGTTCGTTGGAAACCATCTACACGTCGACTAGCTCCCAGCTGCACCTTCCGCCGTTTTCGACCACTGGGGCTGTCATGACGCATGGCGGCACCCTGGCCTCGGGCGTCCTCTACGGCAGGGTGGACGGCATGTACAGCCCCCTGCTCCATGGCGGCAGCCTGATGCCGAGGTTCTCCACCGCGTCATACCCGCTGGACAGCATGGGCGCGGCGCCTTCGGCCGCCACACAGCACCCGCCGCCACCCAAGTTCTACAAATTGGAGTTCACCTACGATGGCTCCGTGACCCCTGAATTGGCTCAACTAGTGTGACCAGTTCTTCCAGGGTCAGTGTACGCTTGCCACCGACCGTATCTAGCTCGCCTCCTACCATCTCCGGGGGATGGCCCAAACCTAGTACTATGCCGTCGAGCAAGACGAGGGCATGCCGCCATGGGAGCGCTTCAAGGAGCTGGGCCAGCTGCCGTTTGTTTCCACTGTGCAGGAGTTCGCCGATCAGTTCCAGGTGGTGGCGTGCCACGCCCAGGACATATCCACGCGTCTGCGGGCCAAGCTCTTCATCAGTGGCCTCTCGAATCATATCCGAGTGGACGTGGAGATACGCGACCCCCTGAACCTACAGACGGCCATGTACTACGCCCGGGCGTTCGAGCGTCAAGCGGCTGCCATGCAGTCGGCCTAGGGTCCGCCTCCACCTACTTGTGCATGTGGCAGCCCCGGTGGGACAAGCCCCTGCGACGGCCAACACGGGCCCCATGGCGCATCCGTTTTGCCGTCTCACATCGGTGGAGCAGCTAGAGCATCGTCGTCAAGGATTGTGCTACAACTATAACAAACCCTACATCCCGGGCATGTTCGCCAGCGTCTCTTCTACCTAGAGTACAAGGACTACATCGAGTAGGACGCCGCACCAGCTAACGTCGAGGGCGCGGCCATACCACCGGAGGAGCCAGCCGCACAAGAGCATGCGGCTGCTAACGCTCTCATCGTGTCCCTCTTTGCACTTGCAGGTATTCGAACGGAGAACACGATGCTATTGCCAGTGACGGTCAAGGGGAGCGTCTCTTGGCCCTGCTCGATACCGGCTCCACCCATAACTTCCTCCAGAGCGCAACCATGCGGTGTCTAGGGCTTACGCCCACCGGGGAGAAGCAGCTCCACGTCACTGTCGCCATCAGCGATCACCTGCACCGTGAGGGCATCGACTTGGGGGCGAAGACTTCTCCATCACCAGCGTCGGCCTTGACTTGGGCTATTTTGACATTATCCTCACCGTTGACTAGATGCGGACCTTGGAGACCACCCTCTGGGACTTCGAGGCCATGACTCTAGCCTTCTGGCGCAAGAGTCGCCGCATCCTTTAAAAGGGCGGGGGCGGCTCTGACTTCGCCGCACCCCAGCAGCACATGGCGGTGACCGTCATCAACCCCCTGTAGCCCTTGCTAGACTGCCTCCTTTAGCAGCACGACGCCATTCTCGAGGAGCCGCATGGCCTCCCACCAGCCCGTCCGTACAACCACCACATCCACCTCCTACCAGACACCGCTCCCGACGCCATTGTGGTGCTTAGCTGGTGCTATGGGCCTGCGTGCCCTTGGCCTTGGTCACAGTAACATGCTTGGTTAGATTAGCCTTTCTTGTCCTGTTCGGTCTAGGCTCAGAGGCTCAGAGTGTTCCTTCTTTTCTAGTTAGTCTCCTTAACTTGTATTTCTCACCCCTCGTGGCTCGGTTCGCAGTGAGGTGGTGATCTTTGTATGGGACCAGTTTTCTCCTCTCTTAATACAAAGGTACACAGGTCTCCTGCATATTCGAGAAAAAATAAGTATTTTGTGCTGGATAGTCTGACAAAGCCCAATCACCCATCCCATTCTCATTTTTCTCCTTCACTTTTTTCTTATTTGCATACATAAGATTATGAATAAATATAAATCCATAATGGTCACTGAAATGCTCCTGTACCGAAATGTTCCATCCCAGATGCAAAACCAGAATTGAATTAACAACTACCGCTCACACATGTTAAAATAAAATTTAAAAAGCCTTGATGTTGTCAAATAAAATTTTGGGCTTAAGAATTACCTGCATTAATTTTGCACCCTTGTCGCTTTCAAACTTCTCCGGGTTAAGTGCTGCATAAATCATCAGCAAGCGCAACTTATTTTCACGACTTACAACCTGCATTGAGTCAACAAATCTGAATATAACATTTGAAGAAGTCCAATATGTCAGCTTATGTAGTTCAAATATAAATTTACCAATTGTGTTCTCAAAAAGTTGATTAGTTCTTTTGTTCCAGCATCACCAAACACAAGATCTTGCTCTAGTTGTCCAACATCCCGAAGACATTGTTCCCGTATTATGTTATTGAGTTTTCCTGCAATCTGTATAAAATTAAGTGACAGAAATACAACATAGAATCATTCTGTACATGCTTCATGTAATGAACAAAAATATACATATGTAGGACACTTATTAAGCAAAGAGTAAAACACACCAGAGGTCCATTAACTTGATGGACCTAGATGAAACCCCATCACAAGTTCATGGACCTCTGGTGCATCTTACTCTAAAGGCAAATAAGAGTTTAGTAAGCATAACACTTTTAACCAAAATGATAATAAGTCAAAAGTAATAAGTTGTTTAACTGCTTCAGGAAACACACCAAACAAAAGAATATATTGGATTTACATTTGAGAAAAAGAAATTATAGTTCTTTTTAGAAATAACTATTTAGATGTTGTGACCCTAAAGAAGGGAGTGCATTTTAAATTGGATGTCTATTACATACCAACATTCTTTTAGATGAACTTATTTTCAGGGCAGGAGACAGATAAAATCATAAAGTTTTTACTCAGAAGAAAGAAACAGAGCATTTGAAAAGATGGCCATAATATCAGAATAGGAAAAAAAAAAGAGGATCTTTATCAATCCATTTAATCCCATGTCTGACTTATGAGCAATGTAGTGCAACACTAGACAAGCAACAGTGCACAGCTTAAAGTTTGTTGCAGACAATATAAAACCAACCTCAACATGCAGGGAAAGCTTATCAATTTGATCATTGTACTGTGGAAGAGCCTGAACCATTTTTTGTAAATCTCTTGTAGATAATTCCCCACCGGTTCTGGTGATAAAAAAGAGAAATGCAATCAACCCTAAACTCAAATCAACACTGAAACAAGAAGTTAAGAACATAACTAACAAACATGTTTGTATGTCGGCATTGTAGAATGATAGAGAGATTGGGGAAACACCACACACTCATCATGGGTGGGTGACCTTCATATATAGCCAATATGGCTGAGTGTACATGCAATACATGGCAGGTGCTAATCATACTAAATATAGCCTTGCCTAATATACACTTGTCTAATCATACTAAATATAGCATTGCCTCATATACACCTGTCTTAGTATACACTTGCCTAATGTATATATCTATCACCTGCCCTCAGTCAAAGCGTCAGGATTCTGGATGCAGAAATCGGCAGACCCTTGGTCATGATATCAGCAAACTGATATTTTGACGGCACATGGAGAACACGGACTTCACCGAGAGCCACCTTCTCATGGACAAAATGGATGTCGATCTGAATGTGCTTGGTACGGCGGTGGTAGACCGGATTGGCTGTCATGTAAACAACGTTGACGTTGTCACAGTAGACAATGGTAGCGGTGGCAAATTTCAAGGGAACAAGCCAAGTATGACTACATGAGCAACAGGCCGGTACTCGGCCTCCGCACCAGACCAGAACACTGTGGGTTTGCGTTTGGAGGACCAGGACACCAGCCTATCGTAGAGGAAGACACAGAAGCCTGATGTGGAGTGGCGGGAGCCTAGGCACCCTGCCCAGTTAGCGTCGGAGTATGCAATCAGTTTGTCGATAGGCCCAGTGCCGATGTGGAGGCCAGCCGACAGTGTGCCCTTCACGTACCGAAGGATGCGCTTGATCAACGTGAGATGAGCTTTGCGCGGTTCATGTATGAAGAGGCACACCTGCTGCACAGCTTACACCAGGTCGGGGCGAGTGAGCGTCAAGTACTAGAGAGAGCTGATGAGACCCCGGTACGTGGCCGGGTCGTCGATGGGAGCGCACTCCGAGGCAGAGAGCTTGGCACAAGAGTCAATGGGTGTCGACGTCGAGTGACACTCGGCCATGCCTGCCTTCTGAAGAAGATCCACCACGTATTGCTGTTGGCTAAGGAAGAGCCTGTTGGAGGAGCAAGTGACGGAGATCCCCAAGAAGTGATGGAGCTCGCCAAGGTTTGTCATGGCAAACTCAGAGTGAAGTCGGTCGATGATTCGGCGGAGTAGGTCAGCCGAGGAAGCCATGAGGACGATGTCATCGACGTACAACAGCAAGTAGGCATGGGTACCGCCCTAAGTAAGACAAAGAGGGAGGTTTCGGTGGCAGAGGTGACAAAGCTGAGCTGTCGAATGTACGTGGCAAAACACTGGTGCCACGCGGGAGGGGCTTGCTTGAGGCCATAGAGGGAGCGCTAAAGGAGACAGACGGCGCCAGGGCGCACCGGGACGACGAAGCCTGGGGGCTGCTGACAGTAGACCGTCTCATGTAGGTGACTATGAAGAAAGGCATTCTTCATGTCCAGCTAGTGGATGGGCCACTATCGAGATGTAGTGATCCTGAGGACAACCTGAATGGTGGCAGGCTTGACGACGGGGTGAATGTCTCGTCGTAGTCGATGTTGTAGCGTTGGGTGAAGCCGCGGATGACCCAGCGAGCCTTGTGACGACCCAGTGTCGTCGAAGTGGAACTGGTGTCAGAAGATCCACTTGTCGGTGACCACGTTGGCACCAGGAGGCCGAGAAACGAGTCGCCACGTGTTGTTGTCGACGAGAGCCTAGTACTCCTCAGCCATAGTCGCGTGCCACTAGAGGTCAGCAAGGGCCCTCTATAGTCACGAGGAAGAGGCGAGGCAGTAGAGGCGGCGGCGATGTGAGTAGCCGGTGGGAAGCCGTAACGATCAACAGGCTTCAGTGAGCTTGTCGGGAAGTCCGTCACAAGCCGGCTCGAGGTAGGAGGCGGCGGAGGAGGTGGAGGTGGCGTAGAGGTCGGCACAGGATCCAGCTGTACTGGAACAGCGGACACTGGCGGGGAAACCTCCACAGCCGGTGTATAGGGCAGTGCAAGGTCCGGCTCAGGAGCCGGTGCAGGAGTATCGAGACACCGCCAAGCGTATACTAGTAGAGGTGGAGGGCCGGGTGGTGCAGGACCAGCCGAGGCAGTGGCACCAGCCGGGGCAGCAGCAAGGACCGGGCCAATCTATAGAATTGCGGGGTCCTCAACGAGCTCCTCCAAGTGAGCTCAGTGGCGGTGCTGCTCAGTGGCTGCTGGCGACGGTGCAACCGCAGGGGGCAAGGTGGCAGTGGTGCGGGGCACCGACGTGGCAGGACCTGTCATAAGAAAATCCAGGGAGCTCAGAAGCACACTGATGGGGTCAGTACAGAACGGAAAATTCGTCTCGTCGAAGACAACATGACGAGAGATGATGATTCGTCTAGTTGTGAGGTCGAGACACCGATAACCCTTGTGTGACGAAGGATATCCAAGAAAGACAGTGGAACGAGGGGCCAGCTTCAAGTGGCAGTGAGGTTGGGATAGCGAAGGCAACCGAAGACTCGGAGAATGGTATAGTCTGGGGGCTGCTGGCAGAGTTGCTCATAGGGAACGCTATTTTGAAAGGCTGAGCAAGGGCGCCTATTGAGAAGATATGTGGCTGTGGCTAGTGCCTCTACCCACTATTTAGGTGGCATGTGAGCGTGGATGAGCAGTGTGCGGCATATGTCATTTAGAGAACAGATGATACTCAGCCTTGCCGTTTTGAGGGGAGGTATAAGGACAGGAGAGAGTCGTAAGTGGATGCCGCTGGAGGCAAAGAAGGTCGCGAGGACATTATTAACGAACTCAGTGTCGTTGTCCGCCTGAACAGCCTTGACAGGAAGGCTGAACTGTGTTGGACGAAAGCGCAGAAATTAATGATGCGTGGAGCTACCTTGGACTTGTGAACTAGGGGGAAAGTCCAGCAAAAGTGGGTGAAGTCAACGAGGATGACAAGGTAGTATTGTGCACCAGAAATACTAGCGACCGGGGATGTCCTAACATCACAGTGTATAAGCTCAAATGGTAAAGAGGAAACTGAACTGGAATTTCCAAAAGGCAATCGTACATGCTTGCCAAGTTGACACGAGTGGCGCAGAGTACGAGCTGATTTATTACATGAAATGGAATTATTTTGTCTAAGCAAATGAAGGGTAGCAGCTCGGATGACCAAGATGATGATGCCATAGGGTGGTGGAGATGGAAAGGCTAGCATGTGGTGTGGCAGGGACGGTGTAAAGGCCATCAGAGCTATTGGAGCGAAGAATCACGCGTATGGTTTGCAGGTCCTTGACAGAAAAACCAAACGCGTCAAATTCGATAGTGCAATGGTTGTCACGAGTGAATTGGCAAACTGAGACTAAGTTGCGCACTAGTGAGGGGACAGCTAGAACATTGCGAAGCGAAAAGGGGGACGCGTGGCCTGGTAATGTAGAAGTGTCGGTGCAAGAAACGGGAAGATGATGACCGTTGCCAACGGTGATGGACGAGATAGAAGAGGGTTGACGAGAGAGGAGTATACCATCCAAGTTGTGCATGTGGGAGGTGGCGCCAGAGTTCATGACCCATCCAAAGTTCTAGAGCGCCATCTGGTTCAAGGCGGCGATGAGGCCGGCCTAATCCCACACTGGAGTGGATGGAGATGCCGGAGGTGTAGCGAAGACGGTGTGGGCCTGCGAGCGTGCACCCATGAGGCCCAGGCCGTCGTGAGGGTGCCTGCCGCCAGGGCTGGTGCCCTGCTGCCAGCCCCCAGAGCTAGTGCCCTGCTGCCAGCCGCGGCCTGGTGGAGCGCCGCCCTGGGAGGCCAAGGGGATGTAGCAGAACCATGGTCCCATGGGGCGGTTGCCCCCGTTCTACCAGCCAGCACCGTTGCCCTGGCTGTGCCACCCACCCTGTTTCTTGCCGCCCTTGCCTTTCTTGCCGCCCCTAGGGCCCTTGGGAGGAGCGCCAGTGACGACACCAGATAAGGAGCGGCACACTAGGGAGGTGCAGGTGGAGCCAGAGGCCACCACGGCAGAGGCAGTCGTGGTCTTTTCGTTGTTAGCGAGGCGCAGCTCTTTGAGGGAGAGCATCTCGTGCGCCCTGGAGAAGGATGGCAGTTTGCCAGAGTTGGCGATGTCGTCGGCGGTGGCAGTGTAGCCATGGAGGAGACTGAGGACAAGCTAGGAGTCCTCGATGGTGTGGCCGACGTCTCGAAGAGCGGCGACCTTGATCTTGAAGCGCTGGCAGTACTCGTCGATCGTCGAGTCGCCGGTAGTGGTGCAACAGGCCCATATCATTTCTTAAACAGTTCTACCATATTACAACATGTTGTAAGACAGTTTTTCTCAGCAGCTCTGAACTTGGCAAGCTAATTGGGTTTGAGGATTCAGGCCATAGGTTCACCATGGCCCTGAGCTTAGCAGAAAGCCAGGGAGCACGGCAGGCCAGCAGTGAGCAGTGGTGGTGGCACTGAAGGCATGGGCTGACCTATCCAGGACCATGTTCAAAATCTGTACATTTTTCAAGGAGCATAAAAATATGTATTTTTAAGTTTTCAAGTGCCATGCATCAAATAAGCTCACATAAGATGAATTAAAGTGCAATATATCACGTTTCACATCAGGAGTGTAACCTATCAAAATTTCTTGAATTGTGTCACAAACAGATTTCTAATCGACATGAAAAATAGTATTTGAACAACTAGCAGAGAGAGATAACTATGCACAGAAATGAATTATTGAACGCATTTCACCATGGGAATATCATGTGGATGGCATTACCTTTACACAAACCGGAATGCTGCCAACACAAGTCCAGTTACCACAATGATTATTTATGATATACACAGTATGATCAATCCAGGATAGAAATGTTATGAATAGCACTTGTATTCATTATGAGGGCTCTAGGGCCAAATATATACATGTGCAAGTATTAGCAAATATGGACAAACCCCCTTATACAATGGAAAAGTGCATAGAGAACATATGCATCTAATAAGCAATATCAACTATCTATTGTAGACAAATCTTAAACCCAATGTTACTTGGCAGAAAAGGGGAGTAAGTGTCTGCAGAAAACTGGCCCACATCTAATATCCAGTTAGTGCTCATTGCAGTATGAGAAAATCAGAATGGAAAAGAACAGGAGAACACATCTTAGCTAATAAAGATTTATCGTAGGTATAATAATACTCAGGTTGAAACAACAAACCGTGCTTGGTGCAATTGTGCAGCTTTGTTCTTTGAAATGAAGTTAGTCATTTTATCATGTAGTCTCTCACTTGCCTGCAACAGTCATGGTTAAACAGGCAATTGTTGAATACATGAACCAAGTAAGAAGGTAGATTAAGGAATAATCTTACATCTGCTATATGTGCATGCCTAAGCTCAAGCCAGACAGGGTCATGATCTTCTAACAGAACCTCCTTTTTTTCAGTTGCCGACCCATTTTTAGTTGGAACCTTTATTTCAGTCAAAGAAAATAATCAATTAGTATCAACAGAGGCAATAGAACAGAACACAGTTTTAAAACATCAGCAAGTGTGTTTATATGCTCACCTCATGAACATACTTATTGCCATCCATACAAAGCAGATCATGGCACATAGCATCATAAGTCCATTCATGAATAATTGGCGCAATCTGAAGTACCAAAGAAACAAAGTGGTATAAAAATTTTGTACACCATTCACTCAATGTAGAAGCAGAATAAAGGTTAAACCACAGATATGTTCAACACATACCTGATCCAATGAACGGTCTACTATAAGTAATTCACATGTTTCTGTTTGAGGAAATTCAGGTACTGTCGTTTTATATTTCGCAAGACAATTCCATACACTAGCAGCAAGTTTTGTGGGGATCAAGTCTCGTAGTGTTGTCATTGTAGAAGCATCAATCGTCTTGGCAACACGGTAGTGTACACGAGGGAATTCCTGTAGTGTATAGAAAAATACATTTCCATAAATTTTAAGTCAATAGTTAGTTGGGACCAAGTTGCACACAGGTCAATCCCTGAGATGCTTTGGAGGAAGTGGATGGGAGCATAAAAAAATAACAATCATAACAAAGTTTTTTTTTCTGGAATACGCAGGAGAGCTGCGTATCATTGCATTAAGATAGAAGAGAAAAAAGGGGCATAAAAGCCGAAGTACAAAACAGGTTCAACACCACCCCATACTCACACCAACACACGCAAAGGAACACTAAACACAAAAACCACCCTACAAAAACAACCACTCCAGAAAAAGCCCTAGACAAAGAAAGACGACCAAAAAACACTACAAAATGCCTCTAACCACCATTGCGAACAGCAACCAGACTTCTAAGTCTTCTGAGGCCTTTGGCACCGGCCAAAATCCAGAGATCAACCTCCTCACTTGCAAGGAGAAGGGCACGACTCAGATTGGGCGAGATGCCATTGAAAACCCTGTCGTTCCTTCCTTTCCAAAGAATCCAAGCACCCAAAGAAACCAGCGAGTTGAAGCCTTGTTTAACTTCCTTGTTGAAAAAGCTGCCGGCCTGAAGCCACCAATCAAAGAAATTTGTCGAGTCTGGTTGAGGACCTATGTCAGGAAGTCCAAAACGACAGAGCAGCAGGTGCCAAAACTGTCGCAAAACAACACAGGAACATAAGAGATGCTGGATAGATTCGTCCTCCTGATCACAAAACAAAGAGGGCAATGCTCAGGTTGTGGGAGACCCCGTCTGGCCAGCCTATCTGCCGTCCAGCACCTGTTATGAACCACCAGCCAAAGGAAGAATTTACACTTCCTGGGAGCCCAGCTGCCCCAAATCAGCCTGCAGGGTTCGAACAAGATAGCACCATTGAAGAAGGCCCTATACGCTGATTTAGTAGAAAAATCTCCAGAAGCTTCAAATTTCCACTTGTGCTTATCAGTCACTTCAGGTTGCAGAACCACTTCCTGAACCATCTCCCAAATTTCCAAATATTCAGCCAGAACTGTAACAGTGTGGTGCCCTTGGATATCATGAACCCAAGTGTTGTCCCGAAGCACATCATCGACCATACGATTTTTTGCACGCCTTTTGGGAACACAAGCAAAAAGATGGGGGGCCAGCAGCTCGATAGACTTCCCATTGAGCCACCTGTCCGTCCAGAACTTGGTCTGAGACCCGCTGCCAACAGTGGTGGTCAAAGCCATGGAAAAGAGGGCTTGGGCGTTTTTATTTATTGACATAGGGAAGGCAGCCCAAGGCTTGTTGGGTTCAGTTTTCTCCAACCACAACCAACGGACCCTGAGGGCCCATCCAAAATACTGCAAGTCCAAAATGCCCAAACCTCCAAGCTCTTTTGGGCGACACACCTTAGGCCAAGTGATCAAATAGTGACCACCATTTAACTCCTTCCGGCCTCTCCAAAGGAACTTACGTCGAATCTTATCTAGGGCCTTCAAACACTAAGGAGGAAGCGTTGGAGTATAAGGATTAGGCCCATGAGGCCCATGTATGTGACCATATTGCTACCCTTCTAGGGTCAGCCCAATTAATGAAATCATAGTTTACAGCATGGTATCAAGCTAGAGTTTGTCTTCTCCCTCCCTCCCTTCCCAGCCCAGCCGCCGGCCGGCGCGCCGCCGCAGCCGCGGCCATGGCTGCCCCTCCTCCACAACCAGCCGGCGCGGGCGCGCCGCACTTGGCAAAGCCATGCATGAGACTAATTGGGCGGAAATCTTTCACCAAATTTGCATTATCCTTTTTGGTGATGAGGGTTATAAGGGCTGAGTTAAGAAGAGGGAAATTCCTGAAATTCCCACGCTGCAGATTACAAATGGCTGCCATAATATCCCCCTTAATTATAGGCCAACACGACTTATAAAAACGCCTAGTGTAGCCATCAGGCCCCGGGGCCTTGTCCAAAGGGAGACCCTTAATAGTAGCCCACACCTCAGCCTCAGTAATCGGCAATTCCAGATCAGCCAGGTCACAATGGCCCAAATCTAATTCGTCTTGATTAATGGTAACGTCACGCTGGGCACAGGAACCAAGCAACTGATTCTAGAAATCAAAAATAGCCCCAGCCTTATCTTCATGATTGGTCAGCACCTGATCCTCTGACACTATTTTGGCTATGAAATTTTTTCTCTTACCATGACGAGCATGAGAGTGAAAAAGGGCTGTGTTAGCATCACCATCTCTTAGCCAGTTAATCCTCGACCTGATCCGAGAGATCGTTCGTTGCAAAGAACTAAGTGCAAGCGAGTGCTTCTTCAAGGAGTGTAGCAGCCAAAGTTCAACATCAGAAAGCTGACGTGAATCCTGAGCAATTTCCAACTGATGGATTACCTCCCTAGCCAGACATAACTGAGAATTAATGTGACCAATGTTTTTTTGACTCCAGCTCTGTAGGGATCGCGTTAAAGTTTTTAACTTTAAAGAGAGAGTCTCCAGAGGACAGCTACAAGCCTCCACTGAGTTCCAGGCCTGGGAAACAGTCTCATGGAAACCATCCAAACGAGGCCAAAATGGAGCAAAGTGAAATCTAGCAACGGAGGCCGGTCGTCCGGGGGGAGGCTCCTTGAAAGCCTCAGCCGAACCCACCAACGGAGGCCCATCAATCAGCCCCATCTCAACCACAGAAACAGGCCCAGCAGATGAAAGTAACAACCCATCTTTTAATACAATAGAATCGGGTGCAGCCGAAGGGGAAGGCCCATCATCAAACATCACATTATTCCAAGCACCAGGAGCATCCTCCTTCCCCCCATCCGCTTCAGAGCACAAGCGAGTAGGCGAATAGACAGCAGCCGTCGTCTCCTCGATTTCCTTCATCCCATAAAAGGGGTTAGGAATATCCATGCCAGTTAACACCTCTCCTGGAGCAATACACCCCACAGCCACCTCAGGCCCTTGCGCCACATCAATGGCCGCAGCAACCACGGGCCCTTGTGCCCCATCAAAGGAGGTGGCGCCTGGGAGCTCCCGCACCTGGGCAGCAGCCTCCAAACCTGCGGGTGCCACCAGCGAGCCCTTGGCCGCAGCCAAGGAATGGGCTTCAATGGTATCCCCACATGAGGGCCCTCCCAGCCTCCTCTCAAGCACGTGCGGACCAACCAGGCCAACAGCGCCCATGGAAGGAGGCTCCAGATCGGGCGCTGGAGAGGAAGCGTGACGGCGCCGACGTCGTGAAAACTCATCGCCATCATCCTGGTCGGCTGGTCGATCCTGGTCGACCTAGGACCGACCAGGCGATTAATCGCGATTAATCAGCGACCAGGTCGATTAATCGACCCTGGTCGTCCCCCTGGTCGTCCCTGGTCGTCCAGGCATATCAGCTGGTCGACCTATATATATAGCTCTATATATACATTATATTATACACAATAAAGGAAGCATCAAGACTGCATTACTGTAAACCAACATTCCTCTTCATCTTCAACTCTTTTTTAATGTAAACCAACATCTCTTTCTTAACAATTTCTGGAGAACTGGGACAACCAACAGCATCTCCATACCCCCCACATATCTGCCCAGTCAAAAAAGCCCAAAAACAGAGCACACAACCTGGTCGTCCATGTCCTAATCGGACGATTAATCGCGATAAGTGGACGACTAATCGGACGACCAGGTTTCTGGTCGACCTGGTCGGGTCGGACCTCCTAATCGAGCACTCCTGACCGACCAGGACGATTAATCGCGATTAATCGCGATTAATCGGACGACCTGAAAACATTGATACTCGGCAGTTCTGGTTCTCTCTACTCCAAACACTTTGGTATCCATCCTTTTTCCCCACAGCCTACAGATTCATCCTTTGATTTGTGGTGGGAAAGATCAAGCAATGCTAATGCTGGGTTAACAAAGAAACGTTTCAACTCTCTTGTAATCCTAGGAGCCTGGACCTTGTGGAATCATCGTAATGGTTGTGTATTTGATGGGGCTGCTCCCAACTTGGCTGCTGCTTTGAGTTTTGCTTTGGAGGAGCGTCGGTTGTGGGCTTTAGCTGGGGCTCGGGGGCTATCTCTCTTGGCACCCCCACCCCACCCCCCAGTGTAACCTAGGGATAATCTAGCTCTGGTGGCCTTCTATGTTCCCATAGGCGTGTGTGTAAGTTTTCTGTATTTTGGAGTGGTGTGGTATGTACTGTACGGGGTTTCTTCCCCTTTTCTCTTCTTAATATAATGAAGCACAGTTCTCCTGCATTTTCAAGAAAAAAAAAAGTAAAAGTGTATGTGGGTTGGGTCAGGTCACCACAGGAGCTGGCTAATAATGATCAGGTTAGTCCCCCGGGACTGTTGCCTATTACCTAGCCTTAGGTCTCTCTATAAGATGCATTTTCAATACAGATGCATATTCATCTACTTTCAGTGACCCCAGAAAAAATTAAGACCCAGGGTTTGCCTTTGTCCCTAACCAATTGACCACCAAACCTCATGGGCTGTCAATCATATTTTGTTATTAAATTTAAGGTCAGGCATTTGGTTAGGGCAGAGGGCTAATGAAACAACCCAACCCACCTATTTCCCTAACTTCTGGTCCATCTTTCTCACAGTAGACACTTCTGGTCATGTATCAGAAAACAAAATGTACAAGATTCAAGCAACACAAGCTTTCATAAGTATGCATACCCTCATTGATGCAAATACTGTAGATATACGAGTAGCCATTGTGTTCAGACAAGCATTATACTTGTGAGATCCTTCTGCATTTTCACTAAAAAGTTCTTCCAATGCCCTCTCATGGTCAGTTGTGAAACCCTGCACGCAATCACCAAAGCTGAGTGAGGAACCCTACTCATGCAATTACAGAAGTTATCAAGTATATCCCTAATATTAAAAGCAATAGACTTTCTTTTCCATCGCTTCTAGAAACTGTTAGAGTATGAGTATTTAGGCCCATGAGGATAGGCCCATGTATAGCATCCATATTGCCACCCTGGTTAGGGTTGGCCCAAGTTAAGAAAAACCTAATTCTAACATGGTATCAGCAGCCTAGGACCTGCCTGCCCACCCAGGCGCCGCCGCCACTGCCTGCCGTGCCGCCGCCGGCAGCCATGGCCGGCCAGCCACCTCCTCCCCTCCTACCTCATACCTCCACTCCTTCCCTCCCCTCCCCTCCCCACCTCGAAAAGGGCGCAAATCGCGCGCACGCCCGCCGCCGCTGCCGCTCCTCCCAGCAGCGCAGCTGTCGACCTGGCCGCGGACGTGGCTCCTGCAGGCGCGGACACACGCGCGGAGGACCCCACGCCGGATGCGGGCGCAGCGGACAACTACGCCAGGGCCACCGCCACCGCGTCGTACGCGCCCGATGCGGGCGCAGAGGCCGCCGCTGCCACCTATGCCAGGGCCGCCGCAGCCACCGTCGCAGCGGGCCTTGGCATGCCCCCCGACGCGGCTCCTCTGCCCAGAGGGGCAGCTGCGGCCGCTGTGCTCCCTGCTCAGGCCGCGGTCGTGGCTGCTCCGCCCATGGGGGTGGGCCTTGCTCTGGCTGCGGCTCGCTACCCCACTCCGCCTCCGCCGCCTCCATCCAACCTCTACGGCGGCCCCGCCCACGCCGCCGCCCTCGTCGCTGCCCGGGCCGCGGCTGCGGAGGCCAGGCCCACGTGCGTGAGGCCGCCTTCACTTGGGAGCGCGAGCGCGATGCAGCCAATGCCCTGGCCCGTCAGATCACCTTAGCGGAGCAGCTCCTCGGCGTCCCTGCTTCACCAAACGCCAGGACCACGTCCTCCGGATCCGCCGGTCCCCGCATGTCTCACACCGCAGTCCTCTGGCACGATCCGACCGATTCGTTCGTAGCACAGCTCCACTACCAGGCCGGGGGTGTCCAGAACATCCGCCTCCTCGATCCGATCGTCCTCAAGCCCGAGTTCCCCTCCTACGCCCGCCTAGCCTCCACGACCTCGTCCGCAACACTCCGAGTGCACGCGGGGCCTAGCTGGCGCTCAAGGACCAGTTCTTGGGCAACGCCGAGGCCCGGGCTCTGCGGCTCGACGCGAGTTTCCGTACCTTCGTCCAGGGCGACCTCTCTGTTGGCGAGTTCTGCCGCCAGATGAACGGCATGGCGGACTCTCTCGGTGACCTCGGCTGGCCCGTGGAGGACCGTATCTTGGTCCTCAATGTCTTCAGCGGGCTCAGTGACCGCTACGCCTACCTCCGGACGTGGATCACCCGGCAGCGGCCCTTCCCCACCTTCCTGCAGGTCCGTGACGACCTTGTCATGGAGGAGCTTACTCAGGGCCTCTAGCCTGGGTCCACCTCCGTGCTAGGGTCCTTGTCCTCCTCGACTGCTCTCGCTGCTGCTCCTCCGCCCCGTCCGGCCCCGCCACCACAGTCATCACTTCTTGGTCCTCTCCCCCTCGGGTCGAGCGGGGGTGGGAGGGGCCGTGGCGGGGGACGTGGAGTAGGTCGAGGGGGCAACACGGCGCCGCCTTCTCCACAGGGTGCACCCTGGCCATCCTTCCACAACCCATGGTCAAGGCGCATCTCCATGTGGCCGTTCCAGGCTCCCGGTGGTGAGCCTCTCCCGCCGGCGGTCATGCTCACTGGTGCTTCCCCAGGGTTTCCCTCAGCAACCCCGTGGGCGGCACCTCCAGCGTCTACATGGCCCGGGCCTGCCGGCTGGGACCAGGCGACCTTGGCCAACTCCTTCAGCACCACAAGTGATCACAAGGGGTACCGATGCTACGACCTTACCTCTCATCGAGTCCTCGTCTCTCGCCATGTGGTGTTCGATGAGCCTGTCTTCCCCTTCTCCACCACCACCCCTCCCGCTTCCACCTCGGATGACCTCTCCTCTGTGGTTCCCACTGACCCTGTGGTCGAGCCACCTTTGCCGGTGTTTCCTGCAGGTACTACGTCGTGCCCCAGCTCGCCAGTCGCTCGTGACACCCCGAGGCCGGTACCCTGCCCGGGCCTCGAGGGGTCAGCTTTCGGACCAGTTCCTGCGCACGATACAGGTCCCGAGTCGGCGACTCCAACTCCGGCCCCACTAGCACGCTTCGCCTAGCCGGTGTGCGTCTACCAGCGACGTGCCCACGACGTGGGTCCCAGACAGGCGACTCCAGCCCACCGGCACGCTTCGCCCAGCCGGTGTGCGTCTACCAAAGACATGCCCAACTGGCGCCGCTGCCTCCTTCGGCACCGGTGTCCCCCTCTTCGTCGGGGTCACCTACGCCACCGGCGGCGTCTTCCCCGCCGACGACACCGACACCGCCGCCGAGGCTCCCAGCTGCTCGTGTCGCGACGCCGGTGTACCACCCACCGCTTCTTTACCGACACCCGCGTCATGTTCACCCTATAGTGACGCGACACGCGGCTGGTACACTGTAGCCCCAGGCTCTTTCGGCGATGCCCGAGGACTCGCTGGACTCCCCGGTACCCTCTTCCGTCCGCGAGGCCTTGCTGGACCCTCACTGGCGCCGCGCGATGGAAGAGGAGTATGCGGCGCTCCTCGCCAACTAGACATGGGATCTGGTGCCACGTCCGCCGGGCTCCAACATTGTCACCGGCAAGTGGATCTAGACTCACAAGCATCGGGCTGACGGCACTCTTGAGCGGTACAAGGCTCGCTGGGTTCTCTGGGGCTTTACTCAGCGCCCTGGTGTCGACTACGACAAGACTTTCAGCCCAATGGTCAAGCCGGCTACCGTCCGCACGGTGCTCTCGCTAGCTCTTACACGAGGGTGGCCCGTGCATCAACTGGACGTCAAGAATGCCTTCCTGCATGGCGTTCTCACTGAGACAGTCTACTGCAGCCAGCCAACGGGGTTTGTTGACTCTTCTCGTCCCGACATGGTGTGTCGGCTCAACAAGTCTCTCTACAGCCTCAAGCAGGTCCACCGGGCGTGGAACCACCGATTTGCTACTTTCCTACTGACCCTGGGGTTTGTGGAGGCCAAGTCAGATACTTCTCTGTTCATCTATCACTATGGCGCTGAGACTGCGTACCTGCTACTCTATGTTGATGACATTGTCCTCACAGCCTCTAGTGAGTCCCTCCTTCGTCGGATCATCGCCTCTCTTCAGCAGGCGTTTGCTATGAAGGATCTGGATGCACTCCATCACTTCCTCGGGGTCACTGTTGACCCTCATCGTGTCGGGTCACTCCATCAACTTCTTGACTTAAGAGCAAGAATATATATAGGAAAATTCAGTGGTAGGTTTCTTATTAACAGGTTAAAAAAAGCGGACCCATTAATCCAACCACATATAAATAACTCTGATCCTAATCATGTCTCTCCTTCCTGTCCGCACCCAGATGGAGGCGGCAGCGGCTACAGCATCACCGCGCTCCACCTCGACCCCTTCCCATCGGTGCACTCCAAGTAGCGTCAACGATAGCTCCTCCCGCACACTCAGCGGCGACATCAATAGCGGCGGCGCGAGTCTCCTCCACCCCAGCGACGGCACAGTTCTCCAACTACTGATGGTGGACCCGTCCTCACTAGCACAGCGAGCAGCGCACCAGGCACAACGGATCCCGCACGGTGACGGCGCGGCCCACCCCACGCGGCACCACACGACGATGGTACCTCCACCGTCGAAGCTATCACCACACGCTAGCACATCGGTGGATTCAAAGATGCAATGATGGATAAGTCTCTGTTGGCTGGTGGTTGTGGGCTGCAGTAGGCAGCACATGGTCCTTGTGTAGGACAGCATCCTTGACTGCTTTTAGGACAGCAGTTAGCATCTGTAGGACAGCATCTTGACTGCTTTTAGGACAGCAGTTAGCATCTGTAGGACAACATCTTAGACTAGCATCTTAGACTAACATCTTGGCATATGTTGGCTGGTTAGCAGCCCTATAAATATGTATCCCCAACCCCTCAGGTTGCCATAGCATTGTGTGAGACATAAACCCAGAAAATTACCCCAACTCGGTGTGCTATCCTCTCAATGAGAGTAATGATCCTGCTCACACCTAGAGCAAGGATCCAGCGACTAACAAGTGGTATCGGAGCCGTAGTATCCTGTAGCCTAAGCATTTCCTGCTCAATCCCTTCTCCAGTTGAGCTCCCTGCCTCGCAGCAACTGTTCCGGCTGCCTCTGCTCTCCGCGCAGCAGCGCGCCATGGCCGCAGAAGGGCAGTCTCAGCACTCGAGCACCTCGAGCGCGCGGCGTCGGCAGGAGGCCGACCTCGCTGCAGCAGAGGAGCGCAGGCGAGCAGCGGCAGCGACCGCTGCAGCAGCAGCAAGGGCGTCGAGGCTGGCCCAAGCGGAGCTGGCAGCAGCCAGAGCGGAGGTGGAGGCAGCAGCAGCTGCAGATGCAGCGCATGCAGCGGCAGCGGAGGTGGAGGACCTGCGCAGCAGTCACAGCAGCTCTATCGCTGCTGATGACAGTGCTGACCCAGAACTAGAGCTGCTGGAGAGAGATGCAGCACACCGGCGAGCGGCACAGTGGGCAGCTGTGCACACCCACGAGCGTGGCCGCAGTCCAGACAGGCGTGGAGGCGCCGGCGGCGCTCCTGGAGGAGGCGCGCACGGCAATGGCGGTGGACGGGTCGAGGAAGAGCACGGCCTTCGCAGGCCGCGTGGCTCTCTCTCCCCGGACCGGTACCGTGGTGGAGCCGGCGGCGCTCCTGGAGGAGGCGCACATGGCAACATGCCATGGCGGTGGATGGGTCGAGGAAGAGCACGGCCTTCGCAGGCCGCGTGGCTCTCTCTCCCCGGACCGGTACCGTGGCTACCACGAGTACCAGGCTGTTGCCAGGGACGTTGGCCCTGGTGGTGGGTGGCCTACCCTCACCAAGACCAAATATGTTGAGTGGGCTGCGGTGATGAAGGTGAGACTTCAGGTGCTGCACATGTGGGAGGCAGTCCGGTACGGCGACGTCGACTACGACCAGGATCGACGGGCACTGAATGCCCTCATCGCTGCAGTCCCAACTGAGATGCAGTTCTCGCTTACCAGCAAGCGGACGCCAAGGATGCTTGGGACGCCATTGCTGCAGCACGCATCGGCAGTGATCGCGCCCGCAAGTCCACACTGCAGCAACTCCGCAAGGAGTGGGAGGACCTGGCCTTCAAGCCAGGTGAGGACATTGATGATTTTGCTCTCCGTCTCAACACTTTGCTGCAGAAAGTGGTGCAGTTTGGTGACAACACCTACAGCGAGGAGAGAACTATCGAGAAGCTCTTCCGCTGTGTCCCCGAGAAGTATAGGCAGATGGCTCGCTCAATCGAGTCTCTGCTAGACCTCTCCACGATGTCGATCGAGGAGGCGATAGGTCGCCTCAAGGTCGTCGACAGTGACGAGCCACAACCCTCCTCGGGGCCCAAGCTCCTTCTCACCCGGGACCAGTGGGCTGCCGGGCAAGGTGACAAGAAGAAGGGGGAGCCTTCTTCTGCAGCAACCAGCCGCAAGCGTGGCAAGCACGGCAAGTCACGCAAGGGCACCCAGGCCGGGGCGCAAGGGCGTGCCAACGGAGGCGCCCGCGGAGGTGTATAAGGCGCCGCCGCCGAAAAACCCAAGCCGGCACAAGATGACTGCTGCAGGAACTGTGGTCTTGCTGGCCATTAGGCTAAGGACTGCAGGCAGCCACGACGTGCCCAGGCCCAGGTCGCACAGGCGGAGGAGGAGCAGCCAGCTCTGTTCATGGCACATGCTAGCACTGAGCCACCTCCAGCAGCACCGGCTGCAGCGGCTCTTCTCCACCTCGACGAGGCCAAGGCACACGCCCTCCTCAGCAGCGGGTCCGGCGGCAGCAACAAGATCGATGGGTGGTGCCTCGACACCGGCGCCACCCACCACATGACAGACCGGCGGGAGTTCTTCTCCGAGCTCGACTCCGACGTTCGAGGCTCCGTCAAGTTCGGGGACGCCTCCGCCGTAGAGATCAAGGGCGCCGGCTCCGTAACCTTCGTCGCCAAGAACGGTGAGCATCGGCTGCTCACCGGCGTCTACTACATCCCCACGCTGAGGAACTCCATCATCAGCTTGGGACAGCTGGATGAGAATGGCTCGCGCGTGGAGATCAAGGACGGCGTGCTTCGCATTTGGGATCCACGTCAACGACTTCTCGCCAAGGTGAACAGGGGGAGCACCCGCCTCTACGTTCTTCACGTACAGGTGGCGCAACCCTTTTGTCTTGCAGCTCGGCGGGACGATGAAGCCTGGCGGTGGCACGAGCGCTTTGGGCACCTCAACTTCGAGGCCCTGAAGCAGCTCGGCAACAAGGAGATGGTGCAGGGCATGCCGTGCGTCGACAACGTGGAGCAGTTCTGCGACACCTGCGTCCTCACCAAGCAGCGACAGCTGCCCTTTCCCTGCCAAGCAAGCTTCCGCGCCAAGGAGAAGCTGGAGCTCGTGCACGGCGACCTTTGCGGCCCCGTGACACCGGCTACACCTGGAGGACGACGCTACTTCCTCCTCGTCGACGACGCGTCCCGCTACATGTGGGTTGTCCTCCTCGACACCAAGGGGGCAACCGCGGACGCCATCAAGCACCACCAAGCTGCTGCGGAGGAGTGCGGCCGCAAGCTTCGGGTGCTGCGCACGGACAACGGCGGCGAGTTCACGGCGGCTGAGTTCGCGGCGCACTGCGCCGACGAGGGGATCCAGCGCCACTTCACCGCGCCGTACACCCCGCAGGAGAACGGCGTCGTCGAGCGCCGCAACCAGACGGTGGTCGCCACCGCCCGCGCCCTCCTCAAGCAGAGAGGGATGCCGGTGATCTACTGGGGAGAGGCGGTGATGACCGCTGTCCATCTCCTCAACCGCTCGCCCACCAAGGCGCTTGACGGCATGACGCCGTACGAGGCTTGGCACGGGCGCAAGCCGGTGGTGAGCCACCTCCGCGTCTTCGGCTGTCTAGCGTTCGCCAAGGAGCTCACTCACGTCGGCAAGCTCGACGACCGGAGCACTCCAGGAGTGTTCATCGGCTACGCGGAGGGCGCCAAGGCCTACCGCATCCTCGACCCTGCGACACCGCGCGTCCGCATCTCCCGGGACGTCGTGTTCGATGAAGGGCGAGGCTGGACTTGGGACAAGGCGGTAGACGATGGCTCGACCTCGACCCTCAGGGACTTCGTCATCGACTACGTCCACCTAGAGGGAGCCGAGGGAGCTAGCAGCTCGTCCTCACCGAGCTCGCCCTCCTCGGCACCCGGCTCGCCATCAGCTTCGGCGAGCCCACCACCGCCTTCACCACCAGCAAGTCCAACACCACCGGCTACACCACGCACTCCTACACCAGCTCCCCACTCCCCTGCACCGGCGCCGGCAACTCCAAGGTCGGCACCAGCAGCTTTGGCCCGTCAGCGTTCGGTGGAGTTCGCCACTCCGCTGTCCGGTCCTCGCTGTCCGGCGACGAGGACCGTGTCGACGTCTACCACGACGACGAGCCTCTACGCTACCGCACCATGGACAACATCCTTGGCAACCAACCTGTCCCTGGGTTAGCGGTACACGACTTCGAGGCGGAGCTGCACCTGACACACGAGGACGGTGAGCCTCGCTCCTTCATTGAGGCGGAGGGAGACGCGGCATGGTGTGCCGCGATGCAGCAGGAGATGGACGCGGTCAAGCAGAACCGCACTTGGGAGCTCGCTGATGTCCCTGGTGGTCACCGCGCGATCACCCTTAAGTGGGTGTTCAAGCTGAAGAGGGATGAAGCTGGTGCCATCGTCAAGCACAAGGCTCGCTTGGTGGCACGAGGCTTCGTGCAGCAGGAGGGGGTCGACTTCAACGACGCCTTCGCCCCCGTAGCACGGATGGAGTCCGTGCGACTTCTCCTTGCGCTAGCTGCCCAGGAGGGCTGGCGTGTCCATCACATGGATGTCAAGTCGGCGTTCCTTAACGGTGACTTGAAGGAGGAGGTCTACGTGCACCAGCCACCGGGGTTTGTGATTCCCGGCAAGGAAGGCAAGGTGCTTCGTCTGCGCAAGGCCCTCTATGGCTTGCGGCAGGCACCGAGGGCGTGGAATGCCAAACTGAGGCGGCCATCTACCGGCGGGGCACCGAGGGCATGTGAAAACTAGATATATATGCGCCACACTAAATGTTTAATTGATTGATCCAAAAAGACTCGAATCACGGCGACGAAACAGTAAATATGTTATTTAAATAGATGAGATCGATCTGTTAGTTTGCATGTCGCATGATTGGATCTAATTGAATTCCAGGCAAACCCACCCGTTAAGGAAGGTAATAGACTACACCCCAACGTCTACCGGCAGCACTCCCGCTCCGTTACCTACGTCTGCACCTCGCATGGATATACTCCAGGTCAGAGTAGTTACACACGTACATATATATAATAGGTGGGTTTTTTCTACACGTACGTGTGTAACTACTCCGACCTGGAGTATATACATACATATATGTATATGTATGTATATGTACATATATACATACATATACATATATATATATATACATATAGATATAAATATATATATATAGGTGTAGAATACTATTCTACACCAAACTATTGTACTGGTATTGTTCAGTACTTGTGTTTCAGTATTTTTCAGTCATGAATGACACTTTGTCAGTATTTTTTCTGCTCAGTTTAATATTCTACACCTAGGGTGTAGAATAGCGTTACCACCGGTCCCTGAACTTGTTCGGTTGTGTCATCCCGGTCCCTAAACTCGCAAAATGATTGTTTAGGTCCCTAAACTTGTTCGCTTGTGTCATCCTGGTCCCTAACCTTGGAGATCTTGTTCAATTATGTCATCCTGATCCCTAAACTTGGTTTTGAGTCTTATCTTGGTCAAAATAGGGCAAATCTAAAAACTCTATATTGAAAAATAATTCATATCCTTTCATATGAACTCGAATGAAGGCAAACTTTATATTAAAAATTATAGCCACCAACGCGATCTACAACTCTAAGTATACTTGCATACTTGACATGCGTAGTACCAAGATGGTCTAGTATGATGATATACTCCATCTACATACACTTTGTCGGACCATATACACCGTAAATCTAGAGATATACACAAGAGAGTAACTACTCCCTAGGAGTAGGAAATAACTTCCATATCAGGAACCAATGATCTTTTGGAGGAAAATGCTTACCTGGGAATCAATAGCAAAGTACTCCAAATTCATCTAGAAGATAAACAAAAAGAACAAGATATAGTGAATAACCAACATAACAATATGACATACTCAAGTAAAACAAAAAGGGGCAAGAGAGCCATGTAACCTCACTAAGTGCAGCAATACGAGGTAGTACACTTGAATCCTTTTTTATTTGAGCAACCAATTCTTTATGCACGGGAGAACTGAAAAACACATATGCCCTGCAACACAAGTAATATGTCAATAGATAAAAACACCAAAGCAAGTATCCATAAAAAAAAAGTGGGTGGAAACATATATGTTGCGCATACTTCTTGTACAAAGGGCTTCTTCCTGACATGTCAGATAGGAACATGACAATGCTGCAATCACCATGTTATGATGGTTAATAGCATCAATCAAATCAAGAGATGGAACATATGGCTGCAAGCAGAATTCAGCACATGCCATGCTCATGGGTAATAAGTGCAAACATGCAACCGGTAATGTCAACCCTCCACTGTGAGTAACCCCTGTTAGTTAAGCCTAATTGCTATGTATCTTAATTTCTGCATTAGTAGTAGCAGTGCCTTGGCATCCAAGTTTGGAGCAGGCATCTTTACTTTTGCTATAGCATATTCTGGAGTGGGTGGCTGACCACATTGCTATATAAGTGGCAGACCCCCCTCCCTCTACTGTATCCTCTTATCACAATTTGATTCAATCCAAGCGGCCTAGGGCCAAGCTGCCCTCTGGGCATTCCCAGATCCAAATCTCTATGTGTTGGGCAACAATTGGTATCTAGAGCCTTAGGGTTTACCCAGAAAGAGAGCCATGTCCACCGAGAGTGCTCGCGTCCGGGCAGCCGCCGCCGCCGCAGCAGCAGCTGCTGTGGCATCCACGGTGGAGCAGCGGGGCGCTGGAGCCTTCGGTGCAGGGGGAGATGACCGCAGGACGCGCCTTGCTGCCGCAGAGGCAGCGGCGGCGGCCGCGGCCGTCACGGCCCAGCAGGCAGCAGCAGCGGCGCAGGCCGCAGTTGACGCCGCGGCCGCCCTACGCCGGGAGCTGGAGCAGGAGGACGCGGTCTCCGCGGGATCGCGATCGCGCACTCCCGAGCGCCGCCGCCAGTCGCCGTCTCCTGAGCGGCGCCGTGGTCGTCGCGGGCGTTCGCCGGTGCCGCAGATGGTCTACCGCGACTCCGGGGCCGGGACGCCGTGGCCGATGCTCACCAAGAGCAACTACCACGAGTGGAGCCTCCTGATGAAGGTAAAGCTCCAAGCTCGACATCTTTGGGATGCAGTTTACCTCGGTGGCGTCACGTATGAGGAGGATCGCCGGGCCTTGGAGGCTCTGTGCGCCGCTGTCCCGCTCGACATCGCGGCCTCCATCGCCAACAAGAGGACGGCGAAGCTGGCGTGGGACGCCATCGCGCTGCACAGAGTCGGCGGTGACCGGGTACGCCGCGCGACGCTGCAGCGCCTTCGCGGGGAGTGGGAAGGCCTCGCCTTTCAGCCCGGCGAACATGTCGAGGACTTCGCCGTGCGCCTCAGCAGTCTGATGGAGCAGATGAAGCTGAACGGCGACACCGACCTCACCGAAGAACGCGCCGTCGAGAAGCTCCTCCGGTGCATGCCGAAGAGGTACAGGCAGATCGTAAACTCGATCGAGACTCTGCTCGACTTCGACGCGCTCACCATCGAGGACGTCACCGGCCGGCTCAAGTCGGTCCAGGACCGAGAGCTGGCGGACGACCTCGAATCCGCCAACGCCGGCGGCAAGCTTCTGTACACCGCCGAACAGTGGCGGGCCTTCGACAAGAAGAAGAAGGAGGAAGCAGTCGGGCCGTCCAAGGACAAGCGACGGCGACCTCGCGGTGGCAAGAAGAACAAGCCGCGCGGCGATCGCGACGGAGGCGGAGCCGGTGGCGGAGGGGCGCAGGCGGACAAGGCAGGAGGTGCGGACAGCGAGCGCAAGGCGAATCGCGACGACCTCTGCCTCAACTGCCATCAAGCAGGCCACTGGGCCCGAGACTGTCCTCATCCCCGACGTAACCGAGAGCGCGGTGGCGCCGCCAACGTCGTCCAAGTGGATGAGGACGCTGCCGCCTTCCTCGCGCATGGCTTCCTGGAGCTCGACGCACGAGGGAGCTGCAGCAAGGCCCAAGCTTCAATTTTCTGCGCCAAGAACGGCTGCCTCGAGCTTGAAGAACCCCGTGCGCGCGCCTACCTCGACACCGGCAATGAAGAGAAGATGGACGGATGGTACCTGGACAGCGGTGCAACCCACCACATGACCGGCCGACGCGAGCTCTTCACCGACCTGGACACTTCTGCCAGAGGATCGGTGAGGTTCGGCGACGAGTCGAAGGTGGAGATCCATGGCGTCGGGTCCATCATCTTCGAAGCGAAGAACGGGGAGCACCGGGTGCTCCACGGCGTCTACTTCATCCCAGCGCTCAGGAATTCGATCATGAGCCTCGGCCAACTGGACGAGGGGGGGTCAAAGCTGGAGATCGAGCACGTCGTCCTGAGGATTTGGGATCGACACCGGCGGCTACTCGTCAAGGTGCGCCGCGGTGCTAACCGCCTCTATGTCCTGCATCTGAACCAGGCCAAGCCACTCTGCCTCGCCGCACGCAAGGATGATGTGGCATGGCGCTGGCACGAGCGCTACGGTCATCTCCACTTCGACGCTCTCCGGCAGCTGTCCAAGAACGACATGGTGCGCGGATTGCCGGCGATCACCCACGTCGGGCAGCTCTGCGACACGTGCGTCCTCGCTAAGCATCGTCGAGCCCCGTTCCCGGCGGAGGCTGAGTACCGCGCGCAGGAGCCGCTCAAGCTCGTCCACGGCGATCTCTGCGGCCCAATCACGCCGGCGACTCCAGGCGGCAGACGCTACTTCCTGCTGCTCGTCGACGACGCCACGCGGTACATGTGGGTGGCACTGCTGACCACCAAGGACGCCGCCGCGGACGCCATCAAACATCTCCAGGCTGTAGCTGAGAAGGGGAGCGGACGCAAGCTCCAGGTGCTGCGCACCGACAACGGTCGCGAATTCACCGCCATGGAGTTTGCGGCCTACTGCGCCGATGAAGGAATCGAGCGCCACTACACCGCCCCCTACTCGCCGCAGCAGAACGGAGTCGTGGAGCGCCGGAACCAGACGGTGGTGGCCATGGCTCGTGCGCTGCTGAAGCAGAGGTGCCTTCCGGCTCGGTATTGGGGGGAGGCAGTGGTGACTGCTGTCCATCTCCTGAACCGAGCGCCTACCAGGAGCTTGCAGGGCAAGACGCCTTACGAAGCATGGCACGGCAAGACGCCGGCGGTGGGTCACCTGCGCACGTTCGGGTGTGTGGCATACACCAAGGACCTCACCCAGCTGAAGAAGTTGGATGATCGGAGTCGCCCCGGCATCTTTATCGGGTACGCCGACGGTGCCAAGGCGTACGGCGTGCTCGACCCGGCGACGCAGCGAGTGCGCGTGTCGCGGGATGTCATCTTCGACGAGAGCCGCGGCTGGGACTGGGTGAAGGCTGGAGAGGACGCAGCTCCAGTGAACACGGAGTTCGTCATCGAGTACGCGGTGTTCAGCGGGAAGGAAGGAGCACGAGGCGAATCCTCAACAACCTCCTCTGCTTCGACCACTCCGACCACCGCAGTTGCTCCAGCCGCGCCTACACCATCTCCGACCACTCCGACCACTTCAGCATCTCCGACCACGCCATCAAGCTCACCAGCTCCGGGGGAGAACGGGAGCAGTGCTGGAGCTGCTGCGACACCATCTCCGACCACTACTCCGACCACCGATCAGCCCCAAGTCGAGCTCGCGACGCCACTGGAGGATGACGAGGATCGCTTGGACGCCTTCTACGACGACGAGCCCCTCCGGTACCGCAAGATGACCAACATCCTGGGAGATGTGTCTCCTCCAGACCTGGCGCCGCGCCTCTTCGCCCAGCTCCACCTCACGCACGCTGGTGAGCCCATCAACCACGCGGAGGCACGAGGTGATCCGGCGTGGGAGGCCGCCATGAAGCAGGAGATCGAGTCGGTGGAGAGGAACAAGACCTGGGAGCTTGTTGAATTGCCTGCTGGTCATCGCCCGATCACCCTGAAATGGGTCTTCAAGCTCAAGAAGGACGAGAAGGGCTCGGTGATCAAGCACAAGGCTCGACTGGTGGCGCGGGGCTTCGTCCAGCAGGAGGGCGTCGACTACGACGACGCGTTCGCCCCCGTGGCGCGCATGGAGTCAGTGCGCGTCCTCCTCGCGCTGGCGGCTGAGGAAGGGTGGTCGGTGCATCACATGGACGTGAAGTCCGCCTTCCTGAACGGCGACCTCAAGGAGGAGGTATACGTGCGCCAGCCACCGGGCTTCGCCGTCGCCGGAGAAGAAGGCAAGGTGTACCGCCTGCGCAAGGCCCTGTACGGCTTGCGGCAGGCACCGCGCGCCTGGAACGCGAAGCTGGACGCCACCCTGAAGGCGATGGGCTTCACCCAGAGCGCGCACGAGGCGGCTGTGTATCGGCGGGGCAGCGGGCGCTCTGTCCTGCTCGTCGGGGTGTACGTCGACGACCTCATCATCACCGGCGCTGAGGAGGAGGAGGTCAAGAGCTTCAAGGCGCAGATGAAGGAAAGGTTCGACATGAGCGACCTTGGCTTACTCTGCTTCTATCTCGGCGTCGAGGTGCGTCAGGATGCCAGGGGCATCACTCTCCGCCATACTCACTATGCCAAGCGGATCCTCGAGCTCGGCGAGATGGTTGGCTGCAATCCGGCGCACACGCCCATGGAAGAGAAGCTTCGCCTGAGCAGGGAGAGCAAGGCTGAGGAGGTGGACTCCACGCACTACCGGCGGCTTGTCGGCAGCCTCCGGTACCTCGTGCATACCCGGCCGGATTTGGCGTTTGCCGTCGGGTACGTGAGCCGGTTCATGGAGCGGCCCACGGTGGAGCATCTGCAGGCGGTGAAGCGCATCCTCCGCTACGTTGCTGGGACTCTGGAGTATGGTCTTCACTACAAGAGGGCTCCTGGAACAGCGCGCTTCATCGGCTACTGTGACAGCGACCTTGCCGGTGACATCGATACAAGCAAGAGCACCAGTGGGACTATGTTCTTCTTGGGCGATTGTCTGGTCAGCTGGCAGTCAATCAAGCAGAGAGTGGTGGCCTTGTCAAGCTGCGAGGCAGAATACATTGCTACTGCCTCTGCTGCAACTCAAGCACTATGGTTGTCCAGACTGCTCGGGGAGCTGCTGGGCAAAGAAGTTGACGTGGTGGAGTTGAAGGTGGACAGCAAGTCTGCTTTAGCTCTGGCCAAGAACCCAGTCTTCCATGACAGGAGCAAGCACATAAGAATCAAGTACCACTTCATCAGAGACTGCCTGGAAGATGGAAGTATCAAGGCCAGCCACATCCCTACTACTGATCAGCTTGCAAACATACTCACCAAGTCTCTGGGAAAGGCCAAGTTTCAGGAGATGAGGAGGAGGATTGGACTGGAGCAGATCAACCAGCATTAGGCTTAGGGGGAGAATGTTAGTTAAGCCTAATTGCTATGTATCTTAATTTCTGCATTAGTAGTAGCAGTGCCTTGGCATCCAAGTTTGGAGCAGGCATCTTTACTTTTGCTATAGCATATTCTGGAGTGGGTGGCTGACCACATTGCTATATAAGTGGCAGACCCCCCTCCCTCTACTGTATCCTCTTATCACAATTTGATTCAATCCAAGCGGCCTAGGGCCAAGCTGCCCTCTGGGCATTCCCAGATCCAAATCTCTATGTGTTGGGCAACAACCCCCATACACTCAAAGAGTACTGAACAATAAGTGCAAACATGCAAACGGTATATATATATGGCAGCGCTATTCTACACCCTAAGAGCAGCTCCAGTGTGATGGCGAACCAAGCAGCATTTGTCAGGCAACGCATGCAGCCTTTGAAATCGTTTGCAAGTGAAGCAGCACAGCTCTAGTGTTCGGTTCGTTTTTGTGCTCATAGGACCCACATCAAACAATAAACAAATTAAAGTCCAGAGCGCTCATCTGCTTTCTTTTGTGCATGGCAGTGCACGGCCGTACATGAAATTTAATATTCTAGTTTGAAGCGTCGAACCGAAAACAAACGCCGAACCGAGGAATCTTCTTGCATGGTTCGGTTACTCCAGTGTGTGCATCGAACCAAGCAGCATTTCTCTCTCCCCTCGGTTCGCTTCGCATGCACACTGGAGCTGCCCTAAGGGCACCACACTGTTGCAGTTCTGGCTGAATATTTGGAAATCTGGGAGATGGTTCAGGAAGTGGTTCTGCAACCTGAAGTGACTGATAAGCACAAGTGAAAATTTGAAGCTTCTGGAGATTTTTCTACTAAATCAGCGTATAGGGCCTTCTTCAATGGTGCTATCTTGTTCGAACCCTGCAGGCTGATCTGGGGCAGCTGGGCCCCCAGGAAGTGTAAATTCTTCCTTTGGCTAGTGGTTCATAACAGGTGCTGGACGGCAGATAGACTGGCCAGACGGGGTCTCCCACATCCTGAGAATTGCCCTCTTTGTGACCAGGAGGACGAATCTATCCAGCATCTCTTATGTTCCTGCGTTTTTTCGCTACAGTTTTGGCACCTGCTGCTCTGTCGTTTTGGACTTCCTGACATAGGTCCTCGACCAGACTCGACAAATTTCTTTGATTGGTGGCTTCAGGCCGGCAGCTCTTTCAACAAGGAAGTTAAACAGGGCTTCAACTCGCTGGTTTCTTTGCGTGCTTGGATTCTTTGGAAAGGAAGGAACAACAGGGTTTTCACTAGCATCTCGCCCAATCGGAGTCGTGCCCTTCTCCTTGCAAGTGAGGAGGTTGATCTCTGGATTTTGGCCGGTGCCAAAGGCCTCAGAAGACTTAGAAGTCTGGTTGCTGTTCGCAATGGTGGTTAGAGGCATTTTGTAGTGTTTTTTGGTCGTCTTTCTTTGTCTAGGGCTTTTTCTGGAGTGGTTGTTTTTGTAGGGTGGTTTTTGTGTTTAGTGTTCCTTTGCGTGTGTTGGTGTGAGTATGGGGTGGTGTTGAACCTGTTTTGTACTTGGCATTTATGCCTCCTCTTTTCTCTCCTATCTTAATGCAATGATACGCAGCTCTCCTGCGTATTCCAGGAAAAAAAACTGAGTAGAAAAAATACTGAGCAGTACTAAACAACGTTCAGTATCATCCAGTCGTACACCCAGGACCACGAAATACCATAGTTACGCTAGGCGCTCGCCTAGGCGCGACTAGTCGCGAATCGGAGGCTCCCCGCCTCGCCTATGGGGGTAGGCGGAACCTAGGCGGCGGCGGCGGCGCCGGTGGGGGTGGACAGCATCTGGCGGAGCTTCGGACGTGCGCAGACGGCGGCGAGCGCGGGCGCGAGGAGACAGTCACCAGCGGGGAGGAGCAGCGCGGGCGACGGCGTGCGCAGAGAGAGGGAGCAGCGGGAGAGGGCGGCGGCGGGGGGCAGAGTCGCTCGCGTCGCGAGTCGCGAGTCGCGAGTCACGGGGGCGACGCGATGCGGGAGACAGGGAGTCACGGGGGCGACGGGAGACACGGGGGAGACAGGGAGTCACGCGGTCGCGACTTGCGGGAGCTAAAGTGGGCTGTTAAATGGGCCTTATATTCTTTCTCCCTTCCATTACTACTACTTTTCTATTGTTTTTTCTTTTCTTTTAAGCGCCTAGCAAAACGCCTAGCCACGATTACTCCCGACTAGGCGCTAGGCGGAGGGTCCGCGCCTAGATTCCGCCTAGCGCCTAGCTGAACTTTGCGAAATACTGAACAATACTGAAACACGAATACTAAAGCATACTAAATTCTATTCAGTATAACAGTTTGGTGTAGAATAGCACTTGTGTGTGTGTGTGTGTGTGTGTGTGTGTATATAGAGATAGATAGATAGACACACACACACGAAATGATTGTCCTGGCTGAACCTGGATGTGAGGATAAATATTGACATATGAGCAGATCGTCCTATATTTCTTCAGCAGCTTAAGTATGGATGAACTAATTGATGCATGAAATTCAAAATTTTATTATGGCTAGCCTCATTCAACAACAGGAATTATGTTGTCCACTGGTTTCTCTCACATTGAATTGAGGGACACATTTTATGCTACGAGTCCATGTAAACTGGAGCTTTGGCCATTTTTGGAGCCTCCTGTGTTAAAGAACACTTTTTGTACAAAGGATAGAGATAGCATAACTGCAAAATGGATATATAAGATCAAAATGTCCAAATTATTGAGCCACTAACACCCAGAAAACTGTATCTGCATCTTATTTGCCAAACCGCTTAATAGTGGAATATAGATAGCTGTTTAATCATACTTATCCAGTTACAGTGTTTTATACAGGCATACAGACTATTTCCAATGTAAAATTGAAAATACTATCGCTCTATGATCCAAGATTTGTAACAAGACTATTTCAAGCATGATAACTTACTTTTCTTTAGTTGGTTGGATGAAATATATGGCATCCAGTGAAGGCAATGGCTGCCTTCGTTTATATAAGTCTTCGACCACTGCAAAACGATTTTCATAATGCGGACCTACGTCAGATTAAGCATCTAGTGGAAATCCCATATTCTCACAAAGAGCACTTTAATCTGAAGGAATGGAAATAGAACTTCAGAAAGAAAATATGAAGGAAAAAAAACAAGGCAATAGGTGATGACCAGCATGCCATATGCAGGAAGTTGAAGGACAAGATACCTAAAAAAACAGAGATGATTCAACTTGGGCTTAAGGGAGAAAGTTTCTAAACACTATTGTTGTCATTTAATAAAGATCTATGATACAAATACTAAAAGAAAACATAGGTCTCATGGGATGGGATAGATTCAAAATGGTAATTCACAGTTTCACAAATTGCAGTTATACTGCACACAAAGGCAGACTGCATTAAATGGCTACTGAATACTAATTACCAAATTATTCATTGGCGATATCAACAAGGTCCTTCTATCGGTCCACAGGGTGTCTGCCAGAAGAAATACTGTATGCAGATAATTTTGGAAATATATATAGTGCCAGAAGAGCCTTGTGGTGTAACTCAGCTAAAAGGTTACAAAATTCCTAGTACAGAAACATAGAAAAAACACACATTTATAGCAGTATAAACAATTGTTCACACCCGTAGTAGGTACACCTATGGCTGGACACCTACCCCCACCCCTTATCATGAACTTGAAGAAACATCTCAACCCCTGCAAAACTGCCTCTTCAATAATTATGGAAAGTCATGCCTGATTTTGCAAGTCCTAAATTAATGAATTTTTAGTATTTAGGGGATCTAAAATGTCAAAACAACAGGTGGGTGTGGCGATCCACTGGTTTACATCTGTTTTTTCCACTTCGTTATTTATATACTCTAGCAGGAATGGAAAAGGAAACTTTGTATATACAAGTAAAAACAAAACTCACAACAAAAAAACAAATCATGTCTGCCCACTTACATGAAACCCCTTCTTCTGTGATATCTGCCATCTTGCATGCATAAGACATAATCTTGACTGTAAACTTATCCATGATAAGGACCTAGAAGAGATCATGACAATTTGTGAATAAAATGCAAAACTTTTTCAGGATTATTTATTATAAAATGGGAGTAAAACAAATGTTACAATTATCTCATGCGTTTAAGACTATATACCAAATATGTCAATAATCAGAATGTAAGTTCTTAGACATAGTTAAACTGGTTTTGGAAAAAAAATAGTCAACCAACATTAGATTACTTCATCACAACATGTTCCATAGATCTTTTTTTTTAACACACATGTTCCATAGAATGCCTGCAATCCCTTTATTGTGTTTGTTTCCAGATGAAGCAAAATCAGGTGAACCTTGAGAATGTCAGAAAGCAAATTGACCAAGCACATTGATCAATTAAGAGTGGTAGGTTTAATGTTTCTCCAGTTATTACATCATAAAGACCATAAGACACACAAAAAGCAGCTGCACTAAACTGACAGGGTGTAATCTTGGTGTACCAATCCAATAACGCATGTAACCTGAAATTGCTTCTCATAATGTTCAATGGAAAAGGATACCTTCCATGTTGATTTCGAATTCTTCCTAGTTGATCTGAGCATTTCAAATAATAAACCTGCATTTGTCAAAGCACGATTATTTATAAACCCAACAGCAGCAGCAACAAAATCCTTTGTCTCAAGCAAGTCAATATATGCAATATATTAGTTAACACAAACATAAGTAGCTGCAAAGTTCCACCGATACATATGTAATCAGTTAAATAAAACAAACAAGATTGTATATGATATACTGAGCAAAGATGTCACAAAATTATTGGATGGATACTTAGAAAATTATTAATAATGAGCATCTGCAAAGTGGTGGGTCCATACAATTGTTAACTATGTATGAAAATCACTCCATATCAAGATTCCTCTGAGGCAATACTACATGACTTTTTCCATAAAATATGTATAACAAGACAATAGTTGTCCAGCACTCCCTCACATTCCAAAATCACATTCCAAAAGCTATTAGCCTAACAGTGTCACTATATTTTGGCTATGAGCCTGTATTGTTGGCTGATTTGTTACGAGAGAAAAACACTACAGAATGGCTAACAGCAGATTCAATCCAGTAACATTATTGATTTTCCAAGTAAATTTTGGCCATGCTACTTCTATCAGGTATCAAAATGTTTGGCTCCTAGTGCCGAGGAGAGCATAGCCCTCATTGTATTGTCACTACTCTCTTCATCAAGGTATCCGCACACTGAAGCCACAAGTGTGGCAAGCAAAACCAACGAGGCATCACTCAGTTGCAACGGCAATGCAAGGTTAAGCACCCTTCCAGGTAAAAGATCACTACGCCGTATAATTCTCTACTGCGACTAGAGGTTAGACTCCAGAGCAACAAACCGCATGTCGGTATTTCCAGCTCCGTAAGCAATTTTGCCAGATCCATTTCCAGCAGCAGCGAGCGAGCAAATCCAAATCGGGATGGGAACTGGGAAGAGGGATTACGATCTCGAGTGATCTGGCGGAAGCTACGGTAGTCCCCGCCCTGCGAGGAGGCCTCCGAGTCCAACGACATGATGGCGGAGTCTCCCGCCTCTGCTGCCGGCGACGCCGACTCAGCCTGGATCTTCGGCCAGAGAATCACTCGGCTCCTACTTGGAGCAGCGGCCGCTGCCACGGGGACCAGAGCAAGATGGCGGCGACGAGGAAGCGGGCAAGCGGCAGCGGAAGCGGGACGGGGCGCGAGATTGACGCGGCAGAGCGGTCTGGGGAAGCAAAGGGGAGGAAGAGTCGTTCTCGGTTCTCGGAGAGGTCGTCGCCTCGTCGGCCGCAAACGGCCACGGAAATTACGGTACTGCCCTGCAGCTTGGTTAGCCTCGAAAATAGCCCACGACCATAATCGGACGAAAGGGAAAAAAAAGTCTAAAATACTCTCATGTCTAAATATTTAATTAATTTTTTTAAGTATTTTAACGATCTCAAATGAAAAAACTCAAAAATAGAAAGTTATAGATCTCATCGAAATCTCCAATATTTATACAAAAAAAATTATTTGATTTTGTATAAAAATATAATTTTTTTCTAAGACATATTAATTATATCAAATCATATATTTTTTGAATGGAATTCTATAAAAATAATTTTTATACAAAACTCATAGGTATTGTCGAGAACTACAACTTTATAGTTTTGAATTTTTTTTATTTGAGGTCATTAAGATGCTCAAAAAAATTAATTACATATTCAGCCTTAAGGGTATTTTTGACTTTCCACATAAGCGGTTCGACACCGTTAAACCAAATCTGACGGAAATGGCATGAAGGGTAAAAAAATTAGAGCTGTGGCACCTATAAGAGCTCAACTTTTTTAATAGCTTTTAGGTAATTACCAACTTTTATAATAACATACATGTAAAAGCCTAAAAAAATGTACTCTATGAAATGCAGAACTGCAAGACCTCACATATCCATCTACTCCCTCATCCAGAATATAATTATAAGTTGTTTTAATTTTCTTAAAAGTCAGAGCATTTAAAATTTAATCAAATTTATATAATAAAATAATATCAAATATCATATTTTTATAATTTTCTCTATAATTTTTATCAAACTTGAGATACTTTGAACCGCTAAGAAAATTACAATGACTTTTATTTTTTGTAAATATAAAGCTATAATTATCTTTAAATAATCATGTCATCATAACAAAAGTTGATACTTATAATAATTTGAGAATATCTTATTATGTTTTATTAAATTAAAATATAACTTTGATTGATCTTTTTTCCTACGGTAGTGAGGCACATGAATATTTACTCATAAAATATCATAATTTGAAGTTTTATACTATTCACCCAAGCGGGCATCACGTCCACCCCGAATACAACACCTATTTCAATCAAATTAACATTAGTGGTCGCAATGACCATCTACAGAAATAGAGATTAACAAAGAAAGTCAAAGTGTGTTTGGCATGTCGAGGGATCTCCCTCATACTTGTTTTCTGTTTTCTTGCACAAAAATAAAGTGGAGACACACAAGACATAATAATAATAATACTCTTTATTAATCTTGAGGCATTTATTACAAATAACTAGTAGCAAACTCACGATAGTAGTAAACCTAAACCGAATTTAAAGATAGATAACTAAGATGCATTGCCTCAAGGTCTAATCTAGATAACTCAGCGGCGCTCTAACTCCTTAATCTTCTTATTGGCACTGGCAAGATCCTACCTAAGGCCTAGTATAACAGTGTTGTGGTTAGAGAGCTGTCTAGTGAGGGAATTAACTGAGGACTAAAGATCTATGATGACTCTGTCTAGCCTGCGAACGTCCTCATCAATATCTACTATAGTCTTGCGACGTTTGGGAGGTGTTTCAAAAGCATTGAGAGCGTGCTTCGGGGCTGCCTTTGGAGGGATGAAACGGACTTTGGCTGCTCTAATCCCTTCGAAGTAAGGCCTCTCCTCCGTAGTGTAGCAAATGCTGCTGATCTCGACGCTCCGGTTGGTCTTGACTCCAACGACCCTCTCATTGGGTCTAGGTGGAAGGATCCTCGTGCCGGTTGGCACCTTGATGGTGGTCTTCGTCTTGGATGATGATCCCTTGAGGAGTAGGGGTTGTGGCGGTGCGGTGAGAACTGGTTGAGCATGATAGGATTGGACGGAGCTGCGTTGGCTTAATGGCATGGCTTCTAGCTGTCGCTCTGTGTTGGCTGGGATGAGAGCACAGGTGTCGGGGTCTTCCACAGGCTCCATGTTGAGGTTGAAGGGGACGAGTTCCCAATCATCGTGGAACTTCTCGGCCATTGGAGCAGCGAGGGACTAAACAAGCTCAAATTGAAGAAGAAGAAGAAGAAGAAGAGAAGGCTTGGGTGGATTGGTGTTTGAAAACTGATGTCAGGGGTCTGTTTATATAGGGGTCAAAAAGTGCCTCTAGAGGTTGTTCTGGTTGCTCCCGTCGATGTGCGTGAGAAACTTTCCATCTGAGAGATTATTCGGATTACCATAAGTGTATTTTCCATAACAGAGAAAATCGGGACCGAAGGGGAACACGGGCTGGGCGCCCGCCCACTTGATCAGGGCGCCCGCCCTCTCTCTGGCTCCGCTGCGGGCCCGCTTCCTCGAGCGTGTTTCTAGATGCAGACTTAATTAGGAATATATATATGACCCAAAAACGTCAGACTAAAAAGGTCGGGCTCTAATTCTCCATGGGAAGGAAAAAATGGACTACGTCTATTTCTTCTAATTCTTTATTGGGCTCTAAAAATAATTTAAGACGTTGACCATTTACCTTGAATAACGTACCTTCGTCATTTTGAAGTGTGATAGCTCCGTGGGATGATGAATTAATTACCTTGAATGGTCCTTCTCATTTACTTTGGAGTTTTCCATGCTCGAAAAGCTTCACCCTGGAATTAAAAAGTAATACCTTATCTCTGGGTGTAAACTCCTTCTTCTTGATTCTCTTGTCATGCCACCTTTTGACTCTTTATTTGTAGATCTTCGAATTGTGATATGCTTTCTCTCGCTATTCTTCCAATTCTGATAGTTGCATTCTTCTATGATCTCCAGCAACATCTAGGTCCATATTCCATTTCTTTATGGCCCAGTGTGCTTTGAACTCTAGTTCAACAGGTAGGTGGCAAGTCTTCCTGTACACCAATTGGTATGGAGACATTCCAATTGGGGTCTTGTATGCTGTCCGGTATGCCCAGAGTGCATCGGGTAACTTGTCTTTCCATGCCGTTCCAATTTCATTGACTGTCTTCTGAAGAATATTCTTGATTTGTTTGTTGGAAGTCTCTACTTGGCCACTTGTCTGAGGATGATAGGGGGTAGCGACGTTGTGACGGATTCCATGTTTTGATAGATATTGCTTGAAGCGTTTGTCGATGAAGTGTGCTCCTTCATCGCTTATTACTACTCTAGGGACTCCAAATCTTGGAAATATAATTTCTTCAAACATCCTCTTTGAACTGATGTTGTCGGCATGCTTGCAAGGTAATGCCTCTATCCACTTAGAGACGTAGTCAACTGCCACCAAGATGTACTCACACTTCTTTGATGGAGGAAATGGACCCATATAGTCTATTCCCCAGACATCAAAGAGCTCAATCTGAAGGTTGTTGGTGAGTGGTATGGCATCTCTTGTGTTTATGTTTCCGTGCCTTTGACATGGCCCACATCTTCTGATATATTGCTTCGTGTCTTCATACATTGTAGGCCAGTAGAATTAACACTGCCATTTTTATGAATGTGTACGGAATGCTCCATAATGACCTCCATATGGTGATGAATGACATCTGTCGATGATCTTCCATCCTTCCTTAGTGGTCACACATCTCCTGAGTAAGCCATAAGAGCATACTCGGAAGAGGTATGGCTCATCCTATATATGTGAACGACTTTCTTGAATAAGCTTCTTCTTGTTTGCTCCTGGTGGTACATACCCTGAAACCATAAAATTAACAATATCTGCATACCAGGGGTCATACCTGTTAATCCCGTAGAGCATGTCGTCCCGGAGTGAATCATCGATGGGGGTTTCCTGTGGACTCTTAAAATACATTCTAGACAAGTGATCAACAACAGAATTTTCTACTCCCTTTTTATCTTTTATTTCTAAGTCAAATTCTTGGGGTAATAAGATCCATCTAATCAGGCGAGGTTTAGCATCTTTTTAGTGAGCAAATATTTTAGTGCAGCATGATCAGTGTAAATAATTATTTTAGCTCCAACTAAATAAGATCTAAATTTATCAATGGCAAGAACAACAGCGAGAAGATCTTTTTCAGTAGTAGCATAATTAAGTTGAGCTCTTGTCAAAGTTTTACTAGCATAAGCAATTGCATGATGCTTCTTATTTTTAGTTTGTCCCAAAACTGCCTCCACAGCATAATCACTAGCATCACACATAATTTCAAAAGGCAACAACCAATCAGGGGGTTGAATGATTGGTGCAGAGATGAGTGCTTTCTTTAATAAATTAAAAGATGTTAAACATGCATCATCAAATTCGAAAAGAGCATCCTTGGCTAGCAAAAGAGTGAGTGGTCTAGCAATGAATGAAAAATCTTTTATAAATCTGCGATAAAAACCAGCATGGCCAAGAAAGCTTTGAATTCCTTTTATATTCATAGGTGGAGATAGTTGTTCAATTACTTCAATTTTAGCTTTGTCTACCTCAATACCTCTTTCGGACACTAGGTGTCCCAGCACTATTCCTTCCCTAACCATAAAATGACATTTTTCCCAATTAAGGACTAAGTGCTTTTCTTCACATCTTTGCAAAACCTTGTCTAAGTTTTCAAGACAACTATCAAAAGTTTTTGAATAAACAGAGAAATCATCCATGAAAACTTCCATAAATCAATCATATCAGAAAATATAGACATCATGCATCTTTAAAAAGAAGCTGGCACATTACATAACCCAAAAGACATTCTACGGTAAGCATAAGTTCCATATGGGCACGTAAAAGTGGTTTTGCTTTGATCATCAGGATGGATCGAGATCTGGTGATACCCTGAATATCCATCTAAGAAACTGAAGAATGAATGGTTTGCTAATTGCTCTAGCATCTCATCTATGAAAGGTAAAGGAAAATGATCCTTTCTTGTGGCTTTGTTCAGTTTTCTATAATCTGTGCACATCCACCATCCTGTGACGGTGCATTGCGGAATTAGCTCATTCTTTTCATTCATAATAACAGTCATGCCTCCCTTTTTAGGCACAACTTGAACTGGGCTTACCCACTCACTATGCAGCACAGGATATATAATCCCTGCATGCAGCAACTTTATAACTTCCTTTTTAACTACCTCTCTCATCGTGTTGTTAAGTCTACGTTGGGGTTCTCGAGAAGGTGAAACAGAAGGATCTGTTGGAATGCGATGGGTACAAATCATAGGACTGATTCCTGTAAGATCTTGGAGTGAGTAGCCAAAAACTGAGTGATGTTTCTCAAGAATGGTCATTAATCACAGAGTTTGCTCTTGAGTGAGTTTATCACTAATGATCACAGGAAACTCTAGATTATTGTTTAGGAAAGCATAGATAAGACCGGGTGGTAGAGTTTTAAGCTCTATGGGAGGTCTAGGTGTTTCTGCAAACTCATCTAAGGGTTTAGGTTCAGAAGGTTCAGCTTCTTCTATGAAGAAAGGAGTTTCATCTTCTAAGTCTGGTTCATCTAAAAGCTCAAGAGATGCAACCTTTACCTCCTCCATAGGATCAGACAAAAGATATGACTCGGCCTTATTGTTTAAGGAGTGTGAAATTATTATTGGGATTTTAAAGGCTTTTCCAAAAGAAATGTGTAGCTTTCTAGTATGACCTTCATAAATGAGTCTTCTAAAAGGTTGTCCTATCAATAGGTCGAAGTCCCATGTATCAAAGATATAGAAGTTCAAATGAACCATGGAGCCTTCTACTGTAAGAGGTAGGACATTAATAATTCCAAGACTGGGGACTAATCGTCCCGAAGATTCCTTTATGACTTTTGTTGTGGGGGTTAAGACAAGATTTTTAAATAGTTTAAGTGCAAAAGATTAAGACATGATGTTGATCCCCACAACAGGATTATAGAGAGCATTAAATCGATCAGAATTATAAGCACAACTTATAGTTATAGAAGGTGTGTCCAAACGGATCACATCAGAGGAAAGCTTTGATTCCTCCAACCACTCGCTACTCATGACTGAGATAAGCTCTCTTAATTGATATTCACTTGGTAAATAAATACTAAACTGGCCGTTTTGGGGTTTGTCAATAGAATGGTAGTTTGAAATGTTTCCAAAATCGGCAAAAAGATCAGATTCTATATCCAGCATGAAGTCCGGTGGTGGAATTTCTTCCTCTTGTGGCTCAGAACTTGGGATAGCTAAAGTAGATGAAGAATTTGGTAGAGTGTCTACTTCGGCTTCGTAGGTTTCATCATGATGGGTATTATCCATCTCAGCTTCTAGGATTCTATCTAGGATCGCTCTAGCTTCATCAGTAGGGATACGAAAGAAGGAACCTCTAGACATTGTATGTAGCATTTGTTTATGATTTTTCTGAAGACCTCGAAAAAAGTGAAATAAAAGAACAGGGTCTTCAAGATTAAGGTTTGGACCAGATTCTAAAAGATCAGAAAAACGTTTCCAGGATTTTCCCAAAGTTTCATTATCTTTTTGTTTAAAAGATAGGACTTTGAGTCTAAGGTCGCCGATACGGTCGAGGGAATAGAAATCTAGACAAAAGTTGGCTCGTAAAACTCCCCATTCACCTCGTTGTTGACTTACCTTCTGATTGTACCATTGTCTAGCTTCTCCCCTTAAGGAAAAAGGAAAAAGCTTCCAACGTAAAGTTTTATCATAAATGCCTTCAATGTGAAGACAATCACATGTTTGCTCAAAATCTCTAATATGAAGGTAAGGGTTTTCATCTTCCTTTCCCGAAAAAGATAGGTTTTGAATCATGGCAATCAACCTAGAACTTAACCTATACTGGGATGTTTGGATAGGCTGTGATGACTCCCATGCTAAAAGGTCAGTTTCTGAAGGTGTTGCAAATTGGTAGATTGATTTAGAATCTTGGTTTTCCATAAGATAAGAGTAAAGAAAATAAATACAGAATATAAAAGATAAGAAAAGATAAAAGTATACATACAAGCTAGTAGTAAGACTCAAGGTTATCTTAGCAAACCGTCTTTCTCCCCGGCAACGGCGCCAGAAATACTTGTTGATATTTGGGAACGCAATAAGGAATTGATCCGCAAGCGCACGGATATCGGTGAGCACTTCACCCGGGAGGTTATCCAGAGTATCGTATTTATTTTTTTACCACTAGGAGAAGGAGTGCATCTAACTAACCCGGTCTATTACTACTAACCCTTTAGGCAACAAAGAATGTTTCTTGATGTGAGTGATAAATAGAGAAGACTACAACCGTAATCTCCTTCTAACCTTGGTAAGGATGATCTACTGTTCTATTAGGGAGGCTAACGGAATCTAGACACCACAAAGGATGTTCAACCCGCACCTATAAACCCTATCCTTCCTGCTAATGAGATATGGTCTGCAAAGGTAATTCGGAATTGTCACGTTCCTCACTACTACCACGGTCTAGCTAGTCAGGGAATATCTATGAGTATCCTAGCCCAAACACCACGTCTACGCTAGAGATGATTACTCTAAACTCTACGCGAAGAGATTAAAGTAAACTCATAAACCAAAAGAACAATAAAACAAGAACTTACTAGAATTTAGAAGTCAAAATACTGAAGAATCCTAGGAGCAAGCCTCGGGTTAGGAGAACTTGATCCCGTAGGTACAAGCTCGGAGTAGACACCGACAGGTCGGGCTTCCTCCGATCTACACCTCCACTCTATCTCTCTCAATCTAGTAGAAACTAGAAGATCTATTTCTACTCACATTGGTTGCTAAGCCTAAAAAGAAATTTTATTTAGAGGAGAGGTATTCCTTCGAGGGCTCCTCTCAACTCTATGATGAACTTGTCTCCTCCAGGGGCCAGGGGGTTTGGTTTTATAGTCCCCTCAGGTAAACGTGGGCCGTTGGATCAAACCGACATTGATTGGACGGTTATCCTTGATCCTTTAGGTCGGTGGAGCGTCGTCTGTGAAAAGAGTCCCGAACGGAGTCCAGAGGGGGGGTGGGCGCCTAGGTCCTCAGGGCGGGCGCCCTGGGCCAGGCCCCTTTCGGCCTCTACTTCGTTCTCGTGGCTTCTTGAGTCTTCTAGATGGTAGAAAATTACGCGGTGCGTTGATATCTCTATGTAATCCTGACATGTGGGCCTTTCTTCCTTATTTCCTGATAACCCCCTGCAGAAATAGATAAACAACAAAACTCATAGAATTCTGTCAGATCAAACCCTAATTCTAGGTGTTGTTTGCATATTGGTCCTTTCTCTTGTTTATTTGATAATTAAAATTGATACTTAAGAACCGTCAACACATCCAACAACTTGGCAAGTAGGAGCTGTACGCCCTAGAAGCCTTGCGCTCGCCCTTAGGTCTCGGACCACTGCCATGTTCATCTCCTTTCTCCTCTCGGCTGTACCCGTCGAGCTCCCTACTTAGGCCAAATTCATCACCATCGTAACTCCTCTGTTCTCTAGCTCTTGCACCTAGCTCCTTTGTAAGTTTGCGCACCTTCTGAGCTCGCTAAAGCTAGCGCTAACGGCTTGGTGTTTCCACCTTGACACTTTCTTCCTCGCGACCGGCACGTTCTTGCGTGGCTTTGTCTTTGTTGAGTACTCCGATGGAACCGTGGTGAGCCCCTAGAGCTATTGCTCACTCCTGTTTCACCTCTACCGCCCTGTCAAGCCAGGCACACTAGTCGTAGTACTGTTGTGTCCACCATGGCTAGCGAGAAAGCTTGCTGCGTGGCCAGAGAACCTCATCGGGTAGGTTAGATCGGTCCATGGTCTCATCGTGAGCACGTAGCCATAGGCCATGTCACCATAGGGTCGCTGTAACACCCCAGTGTTATGGTTGCATCAAACATGTGCATAGCATGAGCATCATCATTTATTCAAAGCATCCATGATCATCATCTATCTTGGGACATGGCATCCTTTGCAAAAATGTGTTTTAAATGGCTTAAATAGGCTTTCTATGCTTATGTTTGAGTGAACAATGCTTGTGTTTGTGCTTAATGCCTTGGTAAATAGCTTATCTATGCTTAACTTATTCTTGGGAGCAATGTTCATGTTGATCACTTCTCCAAAATAATCACTTAAGTCTTACTTATGCAAATAGGCCTAGAAACCTCTTTTGCTTAGGCTTTTAAAAAGTGTTTCATAAAATGTTTGCATGTCAAAACTTCCTACAGCAAAGTTGTAGCAAATTTTATAAGGAACAAAAGTTGTTTTATGGCCATCTCATGAAAATGATCACAAATAGCTCAAAAGTGGTCCACAAGGCAGATTTGGGGCTGTTTTCCACACTTAGAAATTTTCTAAGTCCCCGGGTGGTTTGCAGTTTGCGTGATCGATTTTGGGAACTCTATATCTTTCAATCCAGGCCGATCTAGTCTTTGCTCTAGTTGACAAAGTTGTAGATCTCGTCTAGTACTCCAAGTTTGTCAACTACGCCATCTCCTAATTCGCTCTGGTTTGGGAGATAATCACCGGTGAAGTCGCTCTGTCAGTCGGTCGATGCACTGTCTGAATCGACTTGGACCTCGTCGACGTGGCCGACCGCCGGCAGCGCTCCGTCGCCATTTGGCGCCCGTACGCCGTTCCTGGCCCCGCCTGTCAGCCCTCGTCGCGTGCATGACCACCACGGCGATGCCCCGAGCGCGTGGACGCGTCCATTTCGCTCTGCCTCGCCCTCTCTCGCCTGAACCTCGCCCGCAGCGAGCTCTCCGCCGCGAGCTCACTCCGGCGAGCTCGTGTGCGCTCCTCTCTGCGTTTCCGTCCACCAAACTCCACCCAAAGCTCCGCCGTGAGCCGCTCTCCAAGCTCCACCCTCTAACTCGCCGAGAAACCCACCGGTGAGCCGACATTTCTTTCTTCCCCCAAATCGGTCCGCCGTGACCCTCTTCTCCGGCGAACTCAATGCCGAGCGTCGTGAGGCTTCTCACCGTCTTTGGTTAGGTCCTAGAGGTAGCTTAGGTCCTTAGCGAGCTTTTGCGCCACCTGGTGGACGCTCTACCGGGTTCTCCGTCGCCGGACACGGTGCGCAGCGCCGCCGTGCTTCCGCCGGAGTTGGGTGCTCCCGTGGCCAGCGCTTTCCACGGGGATCCAGGCCAAGCCGTGTACCTAGGAAGCTTCGCCCTAGTCTGCTGGTGCTGTAGAGGGCTTTAGGTCACGCTCTACCGGCCTGAGGGCTCCGGCGTAACGCCGAGCACCTCCGCCGAGCCGCCATTGCCGACGGTGAGTCCCTTCCGGTGGCTCCGCCGTGGCAAAAGTGGGGTCAATCGAGTCGTTAGGGTGTGGGGATCACGTTGATGCCCTGGGTTTGGCCGGAGACCTCGCCGTCGCGGAGAAATCGCCGGCGAAGATCGCCTCGGCCGTGAGGAAGAAGAGCCTGACGGGTGGGACCCCCTGTCAGCGACTCTCTCTTTCCCTCCTTTTCTTTTATTCAAAATCCTGATTTTTGGCTTTCTTGCAAAAATCATATCTCCTGTTTCTGAGATCCAAAAATTGTGAAACAAATTTTGTGTTGTTTCTTGAGATGGCTAGTATTTAATAAAAATATAAAATGAATCATGTTTTCTGAGAAATTATTTATTAAGGATTTAATCTTGTTATTCATGGATAAATGCATATCTCTGGTTTTGCTGATTAGTTTGCTCTGAAAATTTTATGGTGGCCTTTGCATGGCATTAGAGTGCTCTGATAATTATTTCATGATTTTTGGAGCACTGCAGTTGTGATATGTAATTTGTGTTTGAAATATGGCTTGTTTCTTTAATTAAATCATATAAAATAATTGGTGCTTATGCTGGTGTTCTACTTTGGTAGTAAACTTGTTTATGGCATTCCTAAGATATAAATAATCTGAAATCTGTTGTTTGACACCATATGAGTCATGTCTATGAATTTATGAAATAAATGCCTTGATACATGTCAAATGCGTATCTTTAAATTGGCATGTGCAATGGTCCTGAAATTTTTATGGTGTTGATCTGATGTTATACTTGTGCCTCTGTAATTTTTGTAGATTTTTCTGAGCACTTTAACTAATATCTTGTAAATATGCCTTACTTAAAATTAATTAATAAATGCCTTGTTAAGTAATTGTTTTGGGGTTTTCAACTGATGATCTGGTGACCTTGTAATATGTTTGTGCCCATGAGTCTCATGGTTGGCTTAGTTTGTGTTTTGATCATGTCATTAAATAATTAACTATAGGGTTAAATGCTGTCTGGACAGCAAGTGAATAATTTAACTTTGCTTAATGATAATTTGACTTTCTGTGAAACTTGTATAAAACAAAGTTGTTCTAAACTTGTTGAACTAACTGTGGTTCAAATTTGAGGTCATTTGGCCAAGTAGTTTAAAAGTTATAGCTGTTCCAAGTTAGGTTCCAGAAATAGGGGTTCTCTGTTTTTCTGGAACAGAACCTGGAACTTTGTTAAAATGACTAGTTTAATGTTTGAATCTTGCTGTCATGTTTAAAGATGAGTTGTAGACAATTTCCTAAGCTTTCCAGAATGTCCTTACTCATGTTTGTTGGACCTGTCTATCGATACTTATGATTTATTTACTGAGCATACTTGTTTTATGTTGCTTGCTGCTTTAGTGCCATGATAGGTTTTGACTTATGTTAACTTGTTTATTCTGGTGAATTAGTATAACTCTTGTTCCGTAAATGAGTGTCCAGTGAGTTGCTTGTGCTATTAAGCATTCATCTGTAGCATGTGCACCTTCTCATTCATCGAGCATGCAATAGGTGCACCGAACGTGGCAGTTTCCTTCGAGCTCCAAGCGAACCCCGAAGGCCAGGAAGGCAGCCAGGAGGTGGAGGTCCAGCAAGTCGGACTCGAGGAGCCCGAAGAAGAAGTTGAGTGCCCAAGTCACGAGCCGGCATCGTTCGTGAAAGGCAAGCCCCGGAGCATCTTAAGCCTCCTCTATTTTCGAAAGTTTACCTAATACGTTATATCTATTGATGCATTACGTATAGGAGTTGTGATGAAACTGTTGCTGCATTCTACTCTATCCTTGTCCAGATAACTTACCCTCTCTGGTTGTAGAGTTAGGTTCGAGTAGCAGCTTAGCTATGCTTTAATCGGTAGAAGTCGGGTGATATCCTGTCATCCGCGCGATATAGGGTTGTGTCGGGTCGCGATGGTCTATATGTGCTATCGTGGATGGAACCTGGTTAATTTGACTTAAGCCGGGCGGAGTTTTGCAAGTGTGTAGTAACTCCGTCTGTGGCAGCTAAGGACCGATCGTTGTACGTCCTCTTGTCATGTTGAACGCATGCCTGACACTTAGTTGGCCGGATAACTCGTTCCGACCGCGAAGCCGAGTAGTATGACTCAGGCCGGAAGACCGGCAAGTATAAAGTGCGCACTACCGGAGGAAGTGCGGTGTGCGGGGGACCATTGGCGTAAGTCCAAAGGCAGGTGAGTTAAAATTCCTGACCTCCCTGGCAGAGTGGTAGCCCTGGGAGTGCGGCGCTGATCGGAGCCGCGATTTCTGAGTCGTACCAAAGGTGACCCTTTGGCTCTCCGGCAGGGGATGCTTGGGTGAGTGCTAGGAATAAACCTCCAGCTGGATAGGAATTCGATTCGAATCGCCGTCTCTCCCGGTTAGTGAGAACTTGACAGAGCAGCGGCAAACGTAGCATTCACTAATGAACTTGGTTCATGATAATGATGATAGCAAGAAGAACATATGATGAAATTTGATATGGTTACTATTGTTTGTAATAATCAAATGATGTGTTGTAGTACAGGTGCTAATCTAGTGGTAGGCTGATGATAAATAAATTTGATGCTCTTAAAATGATTTAGTTGTAAGTTAAGCTTTTGGCAAAAAGGTGAGTCAACTAGCTCCACTTAAAAATTCAGCCTTGCATGATCCTTGGTGTCTTTTATGTTTTCCTAGACGGGTAAGTCTAGCTGAGTACATCCTCGTACTCAGGGTTTATTCCCACCTGTTGCAGATGATATCTTCTATGACGGTTTCTGCAAGACCTGTCTCCATCCCGCTGGGGATGAGGACTAACCGTTGGGCACGGTTCTCTAATCTCTCGTCTATGATGCTTTTGGAAGGATGACCTAGACTCTGGCAGTAACAAACTTGTGAACTGAACTTAGAACAAGTGTGTGTACCTATTTTGCTTCCGCTATTTCGAACATGTGTTGTAATAACTTAATACTCCGATGTGGTGCCGCTTCGACGGCAATGAATGACTATGTAACAATCGTTGTGTTTATGTTGAACTATTACGATCTTGGTTTGTTGCGAGTTGGTTTGAAGTCCTTCGTGATTTCGATTGACTACCGGGATTATATGGGCTCAAGTCTAGAAACTTGATTGCTTGACGATCGTTTCTGCACTTGAACTCTTATAATTTGGTCGGTTCTGTGACAGCTGGCATCGGAGCAGGTTCAGCATTATAAATGCAGCGTTTGTGTATTTAAAACAAAAGAATTTTTAAATAAAATGGTGTTAAACAAATAACTAAGTTCTGCCAGTGGTCGAATCTTCCTTGCCCATATAAGGACTCTAGGTGGCTATTTAAGTACTAACTTGGGGGGGTTTTATTTATGCATCTTCGGCAGTACTCAGGTATGGATGTGTGATGACCGCACTATGCTACCCTGTGGTCTAATGGTGGAGGTAGCCTTCATATGTGAATTAGCCACATATGTCGCTAGATTTAAATTATGCAACGTCGCACCTACGCTCAGGTAAGTGTGAGCTGTGAGAGCATGATCGTCCAAACGGCGGTCTAGGGGAGTGTTCGCGGTGGTTTTCTGGAGTGGTTACATGTCGAAACCATGGAACCACGAAAGAAACTTAATTGGGGAGTATATTAATTTCTCGGGTAGTTGTGGTGTCATTGTTGGGGCATGTTGGGCATGTCCAAGCAATGAGCACTTAGTTTACTGCTTCCTTGAGTGATATATTGGGAACTGTTGGGCTGAAATGAAGTTTCTGCAGGTACTCTAACAGCGCACGTGTAAACCGATAGTTACCGTATCGAGAGACGAATGTATGCCACCGTATATCCGTTAGAATATTAATTTTCTAAGTTTGTGAGGACGTACGGTTCGTGCATGCATCATGTCGCATTCTTACATACATTCTGTCCGCTTCTTCCCTTACAATTTCGTCCCTTTTTAAATAATTAAAATGTTGCTTCAGCTGATCCTCTTTTACCCATGGCATTCCTATTCCTTTCCACAGATGGACGCACCCGCTTCGCCTCGTCCCAGTGACACTTTCTTGCACGAGTTTGGCACTCCTACCCTGCTCTGGAGAGTGTTACGGACTGTTGGGTATACTGAGCCACCTCAGTATTCTTGGTGGGAGATGGAGAGCACAGGAGGGATCCAGTGGTTTGCTGTGCAGGGAGTTGTCCCTCCACATGGGGACAAGCCTGCATGGACGGGCTGGACGTGCAGCTCAGATGGGCAGACTCCTTGGGAGGCAGCTCAGGTTGCAGCCCAGACTATCCTGCTCGACATCTGTCAGAGGTGTGGTGACGAGCTGACAGGAGGACCAGCGGCCTCCATTCCTAGTGCTGACCCAGCAGCCGCGGAGTGGAAACAGGCTGATGGTTGTGCTTTGGTTCGAGGCAGAGGAGAGAGAGCTGAGAGCTCTAGTCCTGCTATGAGTGCTATGATGGCTGTACTCAAGCTGATCAGTCAGCGAGAGGGCACCTATGCACAGGTGATGGTGGCTGTTCACAGGGCTCAGGAGATGCAGCGGAAGGCTGAAAAGCGTGCTCGCAAGTTTCGCAAGCAAGCTAGACTCCTGGAGCAAACCCAGAAGGACCGCAATGACTGGGAGGACATAGCGGAGTACCGTAGACAGCAGTGGGTGAAGGCCATCAGAGAGAGAGATCATAAGCAGGATCAGATGAGCCAGTTAGCTCGAGAGAGGGAGACTTTGCAGGAGCGCTTGGTGCAGCTCACCCGTGAGAGGGATACTGCACTTCGCGTGTCGGAGAACAGGCGCCGAGCATGGGAGATGCACCGAGTTCAGTCGCTTGAGCGGGAGAACTATCTACAGGGTCAGATTGAGGCTGGTCTTGTGGAGATTCACCGTCTCAGCAACTTGCTACACCCTATTCCTCGCCCTATACCCGTGTATCCAGAGGTGGGACCTCAGGTGATTGTGGCCGATGATGATGGTATGGAGGTTGATGGACCAGCAGCGGCTGCACCACCTTTACACGAGGACGTAGAGGATGAGGAGCTTGAGCCGGTTAGCGACGAGGATGGAGAGGCGATCTTTGACGCTGACTCGGACGGCGAGCCTGGAGTGTAGGGAGTAGTGAGTAGTTGTTGCCAGGATCTTTTGTTGTATGCCAGTCGCGGTGTTGCTTTTGTAACCATGTTGTAATCCGAAACTTTGACCTTGACTCATGGCATGTACTGAAAGGGTGTAATAACTTCATGGACCCTATGTGCAGTCTTTATGATCGTTATGTTATGCCGATGTTTTCCGTTGTGGTGCGTATTGCGGATATCTATGTCATGTGTTGGATTGGTGATGTTGTTTTGTGGAATGGAATTGTTGTGCCTTTCTGTAAAGCTATTCTCTCGAATACTTTCAGGCATGAATATAAGTTCTTCTACGGCAAATCTTGTCATCATCAATGCTCACTGACTGTGTCTTTTCAGATGTCTCGTGGCACCCGAGGTGCGGAACAGCGTGCAAACATGAATCCACCACCTCCTCCTCC
>NC_012873.2:34771135-34773330 GCF_000003195.3 Sorghum bicolor
CCCCCCAAAAAAAAAAAAAAAAAAAAAAAAATGCAAAGGGGTGGCGGACAGACGGCAGGAGGGAAAATACTCTCCGGTCACGTGTAATGTTACCCCACACAACTGTGGAGGCATCCCTGCTGGTGAGGTAGTCACGGCTGGTAAGTTTCTGGTCAATCAACATGATGCACTCGTGCTTTTTGATTCTGGAGCATCGCATTATTTTGTGAGTTCTGAATTTATATCTAAGCATAACATCAAGACCATCACACTTGATAAGGGCAGTTATTGTATTAGTGCTGCGGGGAATGATATTTCCACCAATCAAGTGGTTTTGGGGGCAACTCTGGAGATAGGAGGCCGTCAGTTTCTTGCTGATCTGGTTGTTTTACCCGGTGTGGGCATTGATGTAATTCTGGGGATGAAGTGGATGAGTGGTAATGGAGTTCTTATTGACACCACCACTCGCGTAGTGATGTTGAAAGACCCAAATACCAAGGAGGCATTTCTAGTGCAACTCCCTCGTGATATTCAAATCCGTAGCACTGTGAATGCAGTCATCTCTAAGGCTATTCAGGATATTCCGGTGGTGTGTGAGTTTCCGGATGTTTTTCCTGATGATCTACCCGGGCTTCCTCCGGATCGGGATGTGGAGTTTAAAATTGAATTGATTCCAGGCACCGCTCCGATCTCTAGAAGACCTTATAGGATGCCGCCTAATGAATTAGCTGAGCTTAAGACCCAACTAAATGAGTTGTTGCAGAAGGGTCTTATTCGTCCTAGTTCTTCTCCTTGGGGTTGTCCGGCTATCTTTGTGAAGAAGAAGGATCAGTCTTTGCGCATGTGTGTGGACTATCGTCCCCTAAATGCGGTGACTATCAAGAACAAATACCCTCTTCCTCGCATTGACATCTTGTTTGATCAGTTGTCTAAAGCTAAGGTATTCTCCAAGATTGATTTGCGATCTGGGTACCATCAGATCAAGATCCGTCCTGAAGATATCCCTAAGACGGCTTTCTCGACGAGGTATGGGTTGTATGAGTACCTTGTCATGTCCTTCGGGCTTACGAATGCACCTGCTCATTTCATGTATCTTATGAATTCGGTGTTCATGCCCGAACTGGACAAGTTTGTAGTGGTCTTCATTGACGATATCTTGGTATACTCTTGCAATGAAGATGAGCATGCAGAGCATCTGCGTGTCGTGTTGTCGCGTTTGCGCGAACATCAGCTTTATGCTAAGTTTAGCAAATGCGAGTTTTGGCTAAAGAAAGTACCTTTCTTGGGCCATGTCTTATCTGAAGAAGGCATATCGGTGGATCCGGCTAAGGTGCAAGAGGTGCTGGATTGGAAAGTTCCAACTTCGGTACACGAGGTTCGGAGTTTTCTCGGTCTGGCTGGGTATTACCGTCGATTTATTCCGGAGTTCTCCAAAATATCCAAGCCTATGACACGTCTACTTCAGAAAGATGAAAAGTTTGTGTGGACACCTGAGTGTGAAGAGGCATTCCACAAGTTGAGGACATTGTTGACATCAGCTCCTGTCCTAGCTCAACCTGATATCGAGAAGCCTTTCGATGTCTTTTGTGACGCATCAGGCATTGGTTTAGGCTGTGTGTTGATGCAGGAAGGTCGCGTTATCGCGTATGCCTCGCGCCAACTTCGAAAACATGAGGTCAATTACCCCACTCATGACTTAGAATTGGCAGCAGTTGTTCATGCTTTGAAAATCTGGAGGCATTATCTGCTGGGTAATCTGTGTAATATCTACACCGATCATAAGAGCCTCAAGTATATCTTCACTCAACCTGAACTGAACATGCGGCAGCGAAGGTGGCTTGAGTTGATTAAGGACTATAATCTCCAAGTGCATTATCATCCGGGCAAGGCAAACGTAGTGGCGGATGCCTTGAGTCGGAAAGCGCACTGTCACTCAATCCAAGTGGAAGATCCGTTGTTGTCACATCTTATGCATCCGTTTGTGCTCAACCAGATTTCTCTGGAAAGTGCCATTCGCAATCGAGTCATCGAGTTGCAGCAGACAGATGTAGGCATCTACCATATCAAGAGAAAGATGAAGGAAGAGGAAACCAAGCATTTCCGGGTTGATGAAAACGGAATTCTTTGGTTCAAGGATCGACTTGTGGTCCCAAAAGACCGCGAGCTGCGAAATCAGATCTTATCCGAAGCTCATTCATCCAAAATGTCTATCCATC